>NC_065546.1:7108213-7298955 GCF_022605725.1 Anthonomus grandis grandis
ACACATCTCGTGAGAGTGTATCGAATTTTTTCACCCAAAATTGATTTTTTTCGAAATCAAACTAAGTATACCAGCATCTTATTTGGGTCACCTAGATTACGAAAACACCGGGTTATACCAGGATCCGAGCAGAACTAAGGAAATGAGAGCACTTTGAAAATCCTGAAAAAGTCGTTTTCGACGTCCGTTTTTGAGGCCAAAAATGGGCATCAAAAATGCCATATCTCGGCTATCGTAAAAGCTACGACTTTGCGGATGGTCTTGTTGGATTCAGAGCGACGAAACTAAGACAAAACCGTTGGAATTTTCCCGATAGCTCCCACAGAAGCCGAGATATCGACCTTCAAAGTTTGGAAATTTTCATTTCTCGGGTATACCCCCCCGTATCGAATTTTTTCACCCAAAATTGATTTTTTTCGAAATCAAACTAAGTATACCAGCGTCTTATTTGGGTTACCTAGATTACGAAAACACTGGGTTATACCAGGATCCGAGCAGAACTAAGGGAATGAGAGTACTTTGAAAATCCTGAAAAAGTCGTTTTCGACGTCCGTTTTTGAGGCCAAAAATGGGAATCAAAAATGCCATATCTCGGCTATCGTAAAAGCTACGACTTTGCGGATAGTCTCGTTGGATTCAGAACGATAAAACTAAAACAAAACCGTTGGAATTTTCCCGATAGCTCCCACAGAAGCCGAGATATCGACCTTCAAAATTTGGAAATTTTTATTTCTCGGGTATACCCCCCCGTATCGAATTTTTTCACCCAAAATTGATTTTTTTTCGAAATCAAACTAAGTATACCAGCATCTTATTTGGGTCACCTAGATTACGAAAACACCGGGTTATACCAGGATCCGAGCAGAACTAAGGAAATGAGAGCACTTTGAAAGTCCTGAAAAAGTCGTTTTCGACGTCCGTTTTTGAGGCCAAAAATGGGCATCAAAAATGCCATATCTCGGCTATCGTAAAAGCTACGACTTTGCGGATAGTCTCGTTGGATTCAGAACGATGAAACTAAGACAAAACCGTTGGAATTTTCCCGATAGCTCCCACAGAAGCCGAGATATCAACCTTCAAAGTTTGGAAATTTTCATTTCTCGGGTATACCCCCCCGGTATCGAATTTTTTCACCAAAAATTGATTTTTTCGAAATCAAACTAAGTATACCAGCGTCTTATTTGGGTCACCTAGATTACGAAAACACCGGAATATACCAGGATCCGAGCAGAACTAAGGAAATGAGAGCACTTTGAAAATCCTGAAAAAGTCGTTTTCGACGTCCGTTTTTGAGGTTAAAAATGGGCATCAAAAATGCCATATCTCGGCTATCGTAAAAGCTACGACTTTGCGGATAGTCTCGTTGGATTCAGAACGATGAAACTAAGACAAAACCGTTGGAATTTTCCCGATAGCTCCCACAGAAGCCGAGATATCGACCTTCAAAGTTTGGAAATTTTCATTTCTCGGGTATACCCCCCCGTATCGAATTTTTTCACCCAAAATTGATATTTTTCAAAATTAAACTAAGTATACCAGCATCTTATTTGGGTCACCTGGATTACGAAAACACCGGGTTATACCAGGATCCGAGCAGAACTAAGGGAATGGGAGCACTTTGAAAATCCTGAAAAAGTCGTTTTCGACGTCCGTTTTTGAGGCCAAAAATGGGCATCAAAAATGCCATATCTCGGCTATCGTAAAAGCTACGACTTTGCGGATAGTCTCGTTGGATTCAGAACGATGAAACTAAAACAAAACCGTTGGAATTTTCCCGATAGCTCCCACAGAAGCCGAGATATCGACCTTCAAAATTTGGAAATTTTCATTTCTCGGGTGTACCCCCCCGTATCGAATTTTTTCACCCCAAAATTGATTTTTTTCGAAATCAAACTAAGTATACCAGCATCTTATTTGGGTCACCTAGATTACGAAAACACCGGGTTATACCAGGATCCGAGCAGAACTAAGGAAATGAGAGCACTTTGAAAATCCTGAAAAAGTCGTTTTCGACGTCCGTTTTTGAGGCCAAAAATGGGCATCAAAAATGTCATATCTCGGCTATCGTAAAAGCTACGACTTTGCGGATGGTCTTGTTGGATTCAGAGCGACGAAACTAAGACAAAACCGTTGGAATTTTCCCGATAGCTCCCACAGAAGCCGAGATATCGACCTTCAAAGTTTGGAAATTTTCATTTCTCGGGTATACCCCCCCGTATCGAATTTTTTCACCCAAAATTGATTTTTTTCGAAATCAAACTAAGTATACCAGCGTCTTATTTGGGTTACCTAGATTACGAAAACACTGGGTTATACCAGGATCCGAGCAGAACTAAGGGAATGAGAGTACTTTGAAAATCCTGAAAAAGTCGTTTTCGACGTCCGTTTTTGAGGCCAAAAATGGGCATCAAAAATGCCATATCTCGGCTATCGTAAAAGCTACGACTTTGCGGATAGTCTCGTTGGATTCAGAACGATAAAACTAAAACAAAACCGTTGGAATTTTCCCGATAGCTCCCACAGAAGCCGAGATATCGACCTTCAAAATTTGGAAATTTTTATTTCTCGGGTATACCCCCCCGTATCGAATTTTTTCACCCAAAATTGATTTTTTTCGAAATCAAACTAAGTATACCAGCATCTTATTTGGGTCACCTAGATTACGAAAACACCGGGTTATACCAGGATCCGAGCAGAACTAAGGAAATGAGAGCACTTTGAAAGTCCTGAAAAAGTCGTTTTCGACGTCCGTTTTTGAGGCCAAAAATGGGCATCAAAAATGCCATATCTCGGCTATCGTAAAAGCTACGACTTTGCGGATAGTCTCGTTGGATTCAGAACGATGAAACTAAGACAAAACCGTTGGAATTTTCCCGATAGCTCCCACAGAAGCCGAGATATCAACCTTCAAAGTTTGGAAATTTTCATTTCTCGGGTATACCCCCCGGTATCGAATTTTTTCACCAAAAATTGATTTTTTCGAAATCAAACTAAGTATACCAGCGTCTTATTTGGGTCACCTAGATTACGAAAACACCGGAATATACCAGGATCCGAGCAGAACTAAGGAAATGAGAGCACTTTGAAAATCCTGAAAAAGTCGTTTTCGACGTCCGTTTTTGAGGCCAAAAATGGGCATCAAAAATGCCATATCTCGGCTATCGTAAAAGCTACGACTTTGCGGATAGTCTCGTTGGATTCAGAACGATGAAACTAAGACAAAACCGTTGGAATTTTCCCGATAGCTCCCACAGAAGCCGAGATATCGACCTTCAAAGTTTGGAAATTTTCATTTCTCGGGTATACCCCCCCGTATCGAATTTTTTCACCAAAAATTGATTTTTTCGAAATCAAACTAAGTATACCAGCGTCTTATTTGGGTTACCTAGATTACGAAAACACTGGGTTATACCAGGATCCGAGCAGAACTAAGGGAATGAGAATACTTTGAAAATCCTAAAAAAGTCGTTTTCGACGTCCGTTTTTGAGGCTAAAAATGGGCATCAAAAATCCCATATCTCGGCTATCGTAAAAGCTACGACTTTGCGGATGGTCTCGTTGGATTCAGAACGACGAAACTAAGACAAAACCGTTGGAATTTTCCCGATAGCTCCCACAGAAGCCGAGATATCGACCTTCAAAATTTGGAAATTTTCATTTCTCGGGTGTACCCCCCCCGTATCGAATTTTTTCACCCAAAATTGATTTTTTTCGAAATCAAACTAAGTATACCAGCATCTTATTTGGGTCACCTAGATTACGAAAACACCGGGTTATACCAGGATCCGAGCAGAACTAAGGAAATGAGAGCACTTTGAAAATCCTGAAAAAGTCGTTTTCGACGTCCGTTTTTGAGGCCAAAAATGGGCATCAAAAATGCCATATCTCGGCTATCGTAAAAGCTACGACTTTGCGGATGGTCTTGTTGGATTCAGAGCGACGAAACTAAGACAAAACCGTTGGAATTTTCCCGATAGCTCCCACAGAAGCCGAGATATCGACCTTCAAAGTTTGGAAATTTTCATTTCTCGGGTATACCCCCCCGTATCGAATTTTTTCACCCAAAATTGATTTTTTTCGAAATCAAACTAAGTATACCAGCGTCTTATTTGGGTTACCTAGATTACGAAAACTCTGGGTTATACCAGGATCCGAGCAGAACTAAGGGAATGAGAGTACTTTGAAAATCCTGAAAAAGTCGTTTTCGACGTCCGTTTTTGAGGCCAAAAATGGGCATCAAAAATGCCATATCTCGGCTATCGTAAAAGCTACGACTTTGCGGATAGTCTCGTTGGATTCAGAACGATAAAACTAAAACAAAACCGTTGGAATTTTCCCGATAGCTCCCACAGAAGCCGAGATATCGACCTTCAAAATTTGGAAATTTTTATTTCTCGGGTATACCCCCCCGTATCGAATTTTTTCACCCAAAATTGATTTTTTTCGAAATCAAACTAAGTATACCAGCATCTTATTTGGGTCACCTAGATTACGAAAACACCGGGTTATACCAGGATCCGAGCAGAACTAAGGAAATGAGAGCACTTTGAAAGTCCTGAAAAAGTCGTTTTCGACGTCCGTTTTTGAGGCCAAAAATGGGCATCAAAAATGCCATATCTCGGCTATCGTAAAAGCTACGACTTTGCGGATAGTCTCGTTGGATTCAGAACGATGAAACTAAGACAAAACCGTTGGAATTTTCCCGATAGCTCCCACAGAAGCCGAGATATCAACCTTCAAAGTTTGGAAATTTTCATTTCTCGGGTATACCCCCCGGTATCGAATTTTTTCACCAAAAATTGATTTTTTCGAAATCAAACTAAGTATACCAGCGTCTTATTTGGGTCACCTAGATTACGAAAACACCGGAATATACCAGGATCCGAGCAGAACTAAGGAAATGAGAGCACTTTGAAAATCCTGAAAAAGTCGTTTTCGACGTCCGTTTTTGAGGCCAAAAATGGGCATCAAAAATGCCATATCTCGGCTATCGTAAAAGCTACGACTTTGCGGATAGTCTCGTTGGATTCAGAACGATGAAACTAAGACAAAACCGTTGGAATTTTCCCGATAGCTCCCACAGAAGCCGAGATATCGACCTTCAAAGTTTGGAAATTTTCATTTCTCGGGTATACCCCCCCGTATCGAATTTTTTCACCAAAAATTGATTTTTTCGAAATCAAACTAAGTATACCAGCGTCTTATTTGGGTTACCTAGATTACGAAAACACTGGGTTATACCAGGATCCGAGCAGAACTAAGGGAATGAGAGTACTTTGAAAATCCTAAAAAAGTCGTTTTCGACGTCCGTTTTTGAGGCTAAAAATGGGCATCAAAAATCCCATATCTCGGCTATCGTAAAAGCTACGACTTTGCGGATGGTCTCGTTGGATTCAGAACGACGAAACTAAGACAAAACCGGTGGAATTTTCCCGATAGCTCTCATAGAAGCCGAGATATCGACCTTCAAAGTTTGGGTTTTTTCATTTTTCGGGTATACCCCCCCCGTATCGAATTTTTTCACCAAAAATTGATTTTTTTCGAAATCAAACTAAGTATACCAGCGTCTTATTTGGGTCACCTAGATTACGAAAACACCGGGTTATAACAGGATCCGAGCAGAACTAAGGGAATGAGAGCACTTTTAAAATCCTGAAAAAGTCGTTTTCGACGTCCGTTTTTGAGGCCAAAAATGGGCATCAAAAATGCCATATCTCGGCTATCGTAAAAGCTACGACTTTGCGGATAGTCTCGTTGGATTCAGAACGATGAAACTAAGACAAAACCGTTGGAATTTTCCCGATAGCTCCGACAGAAGCTGAGATATCGACCTTCAAAGTTTAAAATTTTTCATGTTTCGGGTATACCCCCCCGTATCGAATTTTTTCACCCAAAATTTATTTTTTTCGAAATCAAACTAAGTATACCAGCGTCTTATTTGGGTTACCTAGATTACGAAAACACTGGGTTATACCAGGATCCGAGCAGAACTAAGGGAATGAGAGCACTTTGAAAATCCTGAAAAAGTCGTTTTCGACGTCCGTTTTTGAGGCCAAAAATGGGCATCAAAAATGCCATATCTCGGCTATCGTAAAAGCTACGTCTTTGCGGATGGTCTCGTTGGATTCGGAATGACGAAACTAAGACAAAACCGGTGGAATTTTCCCGATAGCTCCAACAGAAGCTGAGATATCGACCTTCAAAGTTTGGAAATTTTCATTTCTCGGGTATACCCCCCCGTATCGAATTTTTTCACCAAAAATTGAATTTTTCGAAATCAAACTAAGTATACCAGCGTCTTATTTGGATCACCTAGATTACGAAATCACCGGGTTATAACAGGATCCGAGCAAAACTAAGGGAATGAGAGCACTTTGAAAATCCTGAAAAAGTCGTTTTCGACGTCCGTTTTTGAGGCCAAAAATGGGCATCAAAAATGCCATATCTCGGCTATCGTAAAAGCTACGTCTTTGCGGATGGTCTCGTTGGATTCGGAACGACGAAACTAAGACAAAACCGTTGGAATTTTCCCGATAGCTCCCACAGAAGCTGAGATATCGACCTTCAAAGTTTGGAAATTTGCATTTCTCGGGTATACCCCCCCGTATCGAATTTTTTCACCCAAAATTGATTTTTTTCGAAATCAAACTAAGTATACCAGCGTCTTATTTGGGTCACCTAGATTACGAAAACACCGCGTTATAACAGGATCCGAGCAGAACTAAGGAAATGAGAGCACTTTGAAAATCCTGAAAAAGTCGTTTTCGACGTCCGTTTTTGAGGCCAAAAATGGGCATCAAGAATGCCATATCTCGGCTATCGTAAAAGCTACGACTTTGCGGATAGTCTCGTTGGATTCAGAACGATGAAACTAAGACAAAACCGTTGGAATTTTCCCGATAGCTCTCATAGAAGCCGAGATATCGACCTTCAAAGTTTGGGTTTTTTCATTTTTCGGGTATACCCCCCCGTATCGAATTTTTTCACCAAAAATTGATTTTTTTCGAAATCAAACTAAGTATACCAGCGTCTTATTTCGGTCACCTAGATTACGAAAACACCGCGTTATAACAGGATCCGAGCAGAACTAAGGAAATGAGAGCACTTTGAAAATCCTGAAAAAGTCGTTTTCGACGTCCGTTTTTGAGGCCAAAAATGGGCATCAAAAATGCCATATCTCGGCTATCGTAAAAGCTACGACTTTGCGGATAGTCTCGTTGGATTCAGAACGATGAAACTAAGACAAAACCGTTGGAATTTTCCCGATAGCTCCGACAGAAGCTGAGATATCGACCTTCAAAGTTTAAAATTTTTCAAAGTTTAAAGTTTTTGAGGCCAAAAATGGGCATCAAAAATGCCATATCTCGGCTATCGTAAAAGCTACGTCTTTGCGGATGGTCTCGTTGGATTCGGAATGACGAAACTAAGACAAAACCGGTGGAATTTTCCCGATAGCTCCAACAGAAGCTGAGATATCGACCTTCAAAGTTTGGAAATTTTCATTTCTCGGGTATACCCCCCCGTATCGAATTTTTTCACCAAAAATTGAATTTTTCGAAATCAAACTAAGTATACCAGCGTCTTATTTGGATCACCTAGATTACGAAATCACCGGGTTATAACAGGATCCGAGCAAAACTAAGGGAATGAGAGCACTTTGAAAATCCTGAAAAAGTCGTTTTCGACGTCCGTTTTTGAGGCCAAAAATGGGCATCAAAAATGCCATATCTCGGCTATCGTAAAAGCTACGTCTTTGCGGATGGTCTCGTTGGATTCGGAACGACGAAACTAAGACAAAACCGTTGGAATTTTCCCGATAGCTCCCACAGAAGCTGAGATATCGACCTTCAAAGTTTGGAAATTTGCATTTCTCGGGTATACCCCCCCGTATCGAATTTTTTCACCCAAAATTGATTTTTTTCGAAATCAAACTAAGTATACCAGCGTCTTATTTGGGTCACCTAGATTACGAAAACACCGCGTTATAACAGGATCCGAGCAGAACTAAGGAAATGAGAGCACTTTGAAAATCCTGAAAAAGTCGTTTTCGACGTCCGTTTTTGAGGCCAAAAATGGGCATCAAGAATGCCATATCTCGGCTATCGTAAAAGCTACGACTTTGCGGATAGTCTCGTTGGATTCAGAACGATGAAACTAAGACAAAACCGTTGGAATTTTCCCGATAGCTCTCATAGAAGCCGAGATATCGACCTTCAAAGTTTGGGTTTTTTCATTTTTCGGGTATACCCCCCCGTATCGAATTTTTTCACCAAAAATTGATTTTTTTCGAAATCAAACTAAGTATACCAGCGTCTTATTTCGGTCACCTAGATTACGAAAACACCGCGTTATAACAGGATCCGAGCAGAACTAAGGAAATGAGAGCACTTTGAAAATCCTGAAAAAGTCGTTTTCGACGTCCGTTTTTGAGGCCAAAAATGGGCATCAAAAATGCCATATCTCGGCTATCGTAAAAGCTACGACTTTGCGGATAGTCTCGTTGGATTCAGAACGATGAAACTAAGACAAAACCGTTGGAATTTTCCCGATAGCTCCGACAGAAGCTGAGATATCGACCTTCAAAGTTTAAAATTTTTCATGTTTCGGGTATACCCCCCCGTATCGAATTTTTTCACCCAAAATTTATTTTTTTCGAAATCAAACTAAGTATACCAGCGTCTTATTTGGGTTACCTAGATTACGAAAACACTGGGTTATACCAGGATCCGAGCAGAACTAAGGGAATGAGAGCACTTTGAAAATCCTGAAAAAGTCGTTTTCGACGTCCGTTTTTGAGGCCAAAAATGGGCATCAAAAATGCCATATCTCGGCTATCGTAAAAGCTACGTCTTTGCGGATGGTCTCGTTGGATTCGGAACGACGAAACTAAGACAAAACCGGTGGAATTTTCCCGATAGCTCCAACAGAAGCTGAGATATCGACCTTCAAAGTTTGGAAATTTTCATTTCTCGGGTATACCCCCCCGTATCGAATTTTTTCACCAAAAATTGAATTTTTCGAAATCAAACTAAGTATACCAGCGTCTTATTTGGATCACCTAGATTACGAAATCACCGGGTTATAACAGGATCCGAGCAAAACTAAGGGAATGAGAGCACTTTGAAAATCCTGAAAAAGTCGTTTTCGACGTCCGTTTTTGAGGCCAAAAATGGGCATCAAAAATGCCATATCTCAGCTATTATAAGAGCTACGACCTTGCGGATGGTCTCGTTGGATTTAGAATGACGAAACTAAGACAAAACCGTTGGAATTTTCCCGATAGCTCTCATAGAAGCCGAGATATCGACCTTCAAAGTTTGGGTTTTTTCATTTTTCGGGTATACCCCCCCGTATCGAATTTTTTCACCAAAAATTGATTTTTTTCGAAATCAAACTAAGTATACCAGCGTCTTATTTCGGTCACCTAGATTACGAAAACACCGCGTTATAACAGGATCCGAGCAGAACTAAGGAAATGAGAGCACTTTGAAAATCCTGAAAAAGTCGTTTTCGACGTCCGTTTTTGAGGCCAAAAATGGGCATCAAAAATGCCATATCTCGGCTATCGTAAAAGCTACGACTTTGCGGATAGTCTCGTTGGATTCAGAACGATGAAACTAAGACAAAACCGTTGGAATTTTCCCGATAGCTCCGACAGAAGCTGAGATATCGACCTTCAAAGTTTAAAATTTTTCATGTTTCGGGTATACCCCCCCGTATCGAATTTTTTCAACCAAAATTTATTTTTTTCGAAATCAAACTAAGTATACCAGCGTCTTATTTGGGTTACCTAGATTACGAAAACACTGGGTTATACCAGGATCCGAGCAGAACTAAGGGAATGAGAGCACTTTGAAAATCCTGAAAAAGTCGTTTTCGACGTCCGTTTTTGAGGCCAAAAATGGGCATCAAAAATGCCATATCTCGGCTATCGTAAAAGCTACGTCTTTGCGGATGGTCTCGTTGGATTCGGAACGACGAAACTAAGACAAAACCGGTGGAATTTTCCCGATAGCTCCAACAGAAGCTGAGATATCGACCTTCAAAGTTTGGAAATTTTCATTTCTCGGGTATACCCCCCCGTATCGAATTTTTTCACCAAAAATTGATTTTTTTCGAAATCAAACTAAGTATACCAGCGTCTTATTTGGGTTACCTAGATTACGAAAACACCGGGTTATACCAGGATCCGAGCAGAACTAAGGGAATGAGAGCACTTTGAAAATCCTGAAAATGTCGTTTTCGACGTCCGTTTTTGAGGCCAAAAATGGGCATCAAAAATGCCATATCTCGGCTATCGTGAAAGCTAAGACAAATATATATAAAAATATGTCCTCGTTTGTTCCAATATAGGAACAACCTAAAATGATCAAATCATTTAGTAACTTTCAATAATATTCGTATTGGGTATATAAAATATCTTGAATTACATCACTTACAATAAATTTTTTACAGTAGAACAATTTAATTATCAAAACTATAAAAATTATACTAACTTTTTTAACGCCATATTGTGAACTTTAAAAAAAAAATCAGTAATTAGCACACTAAATGTGGAAAATTTGCAAAAACGCACATCAAACCTTCTCCTACGCTAGCCAGAACGACACTAACGCGACCGCGCGATAGAAAGATAGTTAAGAGCACGCTTCTCAGAAAGGAGAGGGGGACAACGTGGTCGTTCCGATTTTGGAACACCGGGACAATAATGATATTTCCAATATCGGAACTCTGGGAAAAAACGGGTTAAGCATGTCTACATTAAAGTCCCCAAAACATAAAATTTTATCACATAATGTGTTAAGATTTATTAAAGTGTCTTCAAACATTGACAAAAATTCACTATAATTTCCCCTTGGCGGCCTATAAGTAACTCCAGCTATAACTGTTTTATTCTCAATCTCTACTTACCGATAAGTGCTCAATTGAATCAACACACTCTACACGGTATATAATTGAGTAATTAAATGTGTTGTGGATATATAATTCGACCCCACCACCTCTAGTGTGTCGTATATTTCAAACTGCATACATATAACATACTTACTATAAGCATTACATTTTATAAAACTAGTTCAAATAGCCATTTGAATTATGTTATTGCAACAAAAACATTTACAGGTAAAAATAACACAAGCAAATCGTCCCTGTCAGTGGATTCCCTGGACAGCAGAGAAACCACTACCCCACAAACGGTAGAAACAAACCGTAGATCGAGATCCATTTTAAAGAAAGCAGATAGTTCTGGCAACGGTCGTAGTAAGGAAGTAGATCCAGAAAGTGAACGACTTATTTCAGATAATGGATCAGGTATTTAATAATAGTGTCTTATCAGTCAAATGAATTTTGAATTAAACCGCTTTAAGGGAGTTTTGATGGAACAAATTATTCGCCGATACTACAGCCAAACAAGTTACAAAATAAACGCTCAAAGATGCAATCGTCAGCATATCAACAGGAATTGGATAGGACCAGATCTTTTAAAACGCAGCTGCTCAGACTGGATGATGTTAGAGGTAAATCTGATTCAGCTGCGCAAATAAATGAGGTATATTATAAGTTAAATTATTTCTCATTGTATTAACTATTGGTATATTCAAGGTACCTTTGTATATTTGTCCTCCTCCTCCTCCAATCGATAGTTTTTCGCCTACAGAGGAAACGCATTTGCTTTCAGTACTTGGGACGATAGAGAACGTGTCATCTAATCCTCAAGTCTCTAGTCAGTATAAAATTGATCGAAGACATCCGACGACGTAGCATTTACAAGTAAGTTAGGCAACATTTATAATGAGGTGATAAAAAAGTAAATTCTATTTTAGATAAAGGAATTAATTTCTGGACTGTACTGTTTAACACATACGTCAATTCTGAAACAATCTTTGTACTGTGGATAGTATTTATATACATTGCTGCAACTGGTGGCGCAATTAGAGTTTAATTTAAAAAAAAAATAGGAAAATATTCTAGGCCAGCCATCGCTGGGTATATAGTTATACATTTTATTTTAAATAATTTGCTCATTAGTATCTGACAATCATATTAAGTCATCAAACTGTGAGAGGTATGTACCATTTAATGGAATAAACAATTGAAATATATTTATTATAATATAAATATAATTTAAGTATATTTATACTATATAAGTATACTTTTTATATAGTACCCCTGTCCTGAAAAAAAATTCATAAGGCGATCTATAATACAAATTTTTTAAAAAATATCAAATATAACGGAAACTTTAATCAGCCCTGATAATGTTGTTAATTTTAATGTAAATAAAAAAACATTAAAATTAACAAACAATTGAAAAAATGCTTCCACTTTAAGTCATGTTTAAATGAGGTATAAAACACTGAAAACGTTCTTGCTTAATATTTAAAAAAATATAAATTTGTGAAAGGCAACCACCACTGTTTAGAGAATTAATAAAATATTGAAGATACCTGGAAGAGAACACATATAATTCATGTATACAAGATACATCAATTCTGAGGTAAATAAATTGGCTTTCCTGGAAGAAGAGAAAGTGCCAAGTAATAGGGATATGAAAGGTTCATTTGAATTTTTTCATCTGAAAAACTACCTAGAAATAACCATATACACTGGTATTTATTCCAGTTACCTAAGAAAGAATTTTAAAGAAACTACCTGCTTCGAATGAGAAAAAAAAACTTTCGCTCTATTAAGAAAATATGACATGGAATTAATAATTATATGAAAATTAACTCAATTACTTTAATTACCCAAAATCACACATAAAAGTGCCTATAGGAAGGTAAATTATACTCCTAGAATAAATAGGAAATTAATTTTACAATAAACAAATTGAAAAAATATATTTGGTATTTGAAATACCTGAAAGTGGAAAAAATGTTTCAGACTACAGAGAAAATAACTTTAACTAGAATAAATAGTACAAACATACATGATATTTGTTTAAAAAAATAAGAAACCCATTGGAATATTGGCAAGAAGTAAAATACCAAACACAGAGCATAAAGAGATAAACAAATTTTGGAAGAAAAAAAACATATTTTTCTACTACCGTGCGTAAAGTAGCGGAGACCGGGGTTGGTTGTTACAATTTGAAGAAAAATACTTGTAATTTTATTTAATTGAAACTTTATGAACATCTTATAATAGTTTTATTTAGCTTATACTTTTCTGTAACTAACAAATAATGTAAAATAAATATATATCAAACACAAAATAAACTGTCAACACTTACAAGTAATGACAAATGTAACAACCAACCCCGTTACGGGGTTGGTTGTTACACCATTAAGCATCGTCATCTGAGTCACAGTTGATACATACAAAGAACAAATCGGCATCTACACAGAGACTATGAGCCCATTGGTGACATTTGGTACATCTGATCCTTCTTCAGCCGGCTTTGATTTTGAATAAAGTCCAAAGCAAACCAACCAAAAGGGGTCATCTTCATCACCACTCGATTCGCCTTCAGCAGGTTTTTTACACTTTTTTATTTGTTTCCCTTTTGTGTTTCCTGTAAGATTCTTCTTAACTCTGATAATTTTTAACTCTTATTTCTTTTTTCTGGCATTTCGTTTTTCTTGTTCCAATTCAAGTTCTGTTTTGTTCGAAGTATCGGTTAGGATAGCGGCTTTGCGCCGTTTACGACCTCTGAAATTAGTTTTACGAATTCCAGCTTTTGAAAATGGACATATATCTGAAGGGCTAAAATAGAGCGTATTACTTTTGGTATCCTGTAGACAATCAGGCCTCGGCGATATATCACGTGAATAACCAGGCTTCGGCAATATATCATGTGAAGAACCAGGCTTCGGCGACTCAACTCTAGTTGGTATTTGGAGGATGTTAGGTTTGGAATTAGGGGCAAAAGACGGTGGGATATTTGAAGTAGTAGGGGATTTTGAAATAGCAACAACTTCAAATTCCTTAGAGTCAGGCGTTTTTAAGCCATCTCTGGAGGTTTTAATATTATTTATTGGCTTCTCTATAACAGTTTCTTTATTTCCGGGAGGATTATTATCATTTTCTTGGATAATGACAGGATCAGGGCGATCAGTTACAGAACTAGAGAGGAATTCATCATCATTAAAGATGTGCTTATTCAATGGATATATTCCTGCAACTCAAAAACCTGACTGAATATTCTTTGGGGTCGCTGCTAATGGGAGAGCATCACGCACAATACCAGGTATGTCGTAGATTGACATGGTTTTGCCGGGATTGTTTCTTAACCAGGAGTCGCACGAACTATTAACATATTTCTTCAGTGGGCCATAGACGGACCTGTCTAAGGGCTAAAGTTTATGGGAACAATGTGGAGGTAGAGATAAAATTATAACACCATTTTGCCTACAAATATCTATTCCTCTAATTGAAAGATGTGAGTCGTGATTGTCTAGGATTAACAAAACTGGTCGTTCTTTTGAACACCTTGTATGCTTTATGAAATGTTCAAGAAATTTGACGAAGTCCTCTTGGATCATCCAGCCTTATTTGTTTGCAATTTCAATACATCCGCTTGGGCCATTTGCAACAAAATAACTTTTATAATTTTTTCTAGGGAAAACAAATATTGGAGGAACTATATTTCCACACTTACAGCCAGGGCTATTGTAACTAAAGCACCTCTTTCGGCAGACACTTCCCACTTGTTTTACACCCTTATTCGCTATTATTCTGTCTGGTTTTTGGACCGTTGTAATCCTCGTCTCATCTACGTTTTAAATATCTTGGCATCCAAATTTGTACCTATCCATGATTTCCTCCAATAGATCAAAAAATCTGTATACATTTTCCCGATTGAAGCTCGTTGCTCTGCTCAGACTGGTTGCTTCGGGAGTCCGCAAAGTTAGCTTTTGATGACGCTTAAGAAATCGAGATAACCAGTCTCCTGGGGCCATTGAGTTTTCATGCCAAGCTTGACGAACTTCAACGTTGTTCTTAATAGCAAATTCAAATCCCAATCTTCGAACTTCTTTGGTTGACAGACCAAAATACATTTTAGAACACTCTAAGTACTTCTCTAGCTCAGCTTCCATCGCATCAGATAAAATTTGATGGTTCCTTGTATAGCCAACCGTAGGATCCCGATCATTTAGCTCTATAAATTAAAAGAAATCTCATCCTGACGGTGTTTAAACAAACTGTAATAGTAAACTTATTTTTAATTTTTTTGCAATATCTCTGCAGGGTCATGAAATTTACACCATATTGTTCAGCAACCGTCCTAAGAGATCTTTTATTTTCCAATACTTCTTTTGCAGCACTACGAAAGGTGTCTAGTGGTATACGTCCCCTTTCGGTTTTTCTTTTGAAGTTTCTCATATTATCGCCTATCAAACAAGATAAAAACGTCAAAGAATTGTAGTTGAAACAAATTAGGGGTTGGTTGTTACAATGTAAGAAATTACCCCGTTGACGATGTAACAACCAACCCCGTTCGTATATTTTAGCAAACGAAGCATCTCAAACCTAACCTTATTATTAATCAGAAGAAATGACCGGACATTAATATTACTTACATTTAGATGTATTTCCTTACGATATAGCACCGTCCACTTACACAGAAAAAATGATAAAATAAATTCGCGGTAAACTAATAATTGCTTTTAAGATTAGAAAACACATACACTCCATTTATCGAATAAATATGAACCATGGAACAGCAGAACTACACTGGTCGGTTTACCGGCGCACAACGAATTGACAATTGATGTGATGGCGCTGCATCGATGTTGGCGCGCGATTTAAACTAAGTGTAACAACCAGTCCCTGTAACAACCAACCTCGGTCTCCCCTACTTACATTACATACTTCCCAGAGTTTATAAAGTTCCACTTTTTACGCACTAGTACATAGAAAGTAATTTGACGATTATTAGATATTTAATTTATAATTTGTCGAAAATTTTATGAACTTTTTTTACGCACTAGTTTGTAAAGTATCTTGGTATTTTTGACATTATTTTTAAAATTGTATGTTACACGTGTGTAAAATCTTTTTCTTATCCATGGGAATTGTCGCATTCGGCTACGGCTCATGCGACAAATTTCCAATTCATAAAAAAAATCATTTCGTTTTCTAAAAATGTTAAAAACTAATTAAATAGTTCAGCTACTTAAAGATGTAATATTTCAGTCTAATCAAAAATTTAATTTAAGACATTAATTGATAATTACTTATTGAAATTTTTATAATTCAATTACGTGGACTAAAGATAATTAAAACTGTAAAAAAAAATTACCGTAACTGCTCAAGGAAATACAACATACGTTGAAAATATCTGCCTGAAAAAATCGGAATCTGCTTTGAAAAAATAAATATATATTTATTAATTTCAATATCAGGGGTGAAGTAAAAAAAATCATTTTGTAGGAAATTAATTAAAGATTCAGAACCGCCCTAAAGAAATAAAACTCGCTAAGATCTTTAGTTTGTATTATAGGAACTAAAATGGGATACTTAATATCATTTTGCAATGACTATTGTTTTAAATTAAATTAAAATTTTTTGAATTTAAATTTTTAGAGCCATGCACATAGGGGAAGTGTGCCTGTGATGAACTCCTTAAGAAATTATTGTTACCATTTCTTTAGTTTTGTTGTTTTCATTTTTTTTATTTAAAAATCAATCTATCACTGGATGTCAAATATAAGAAAGAGTGAATTTTGTATTAATATATATTTTTTTTAATAATGAACACCTTTAAAAAAAAATATGAGGGGTCCATCAATGGCACATTACGTGCCCATATTGGCCCCTGTTGTAAATAAATATTATTTTATTTTATTAACTTCTTTTTTAAGCTTTGATAAAAAAAATAATTTGTGGGGTACAAAAATATACATATAAACCACGATTTACATACTTGACAGCAAACCCACTTTTCTTTGCTACGTGAGTGAGAGAATAACTCGTTGCAGTAAATGCAACTGGCATCATATGTGTCTTCTTCACCTTTTTTAAGGAATTCCTCCAAGATAGACTCATCTTCGTCAGAACTGTTATTTTCAATGACAAGTTGCCGTTTTACTGCCCTACCTTGTTGTTTTCTTAGTTTCGTTTCCTTTTCAATAACTTTTTCTTTGAGTTCTTGAATTTCTGGAGTGGAATTTAAATGACCAGTTTTTGCACGAGTTTTGCATTTTCTTTTTTCAACGCCCCCAGGTACCGCTTGAGGTGGAGGTAAGATTTCTTTCAGTGACACATTTGAGGAGGAGGAGGATACAGTACACCCTGTAATCCTTCCACGTTTATTATCATTTAATTAATACATAATTTGTTTTATAATATAAATGCTATGGTAAAAAAATAACAAATTCCTTAGTAGCACCTAGGTGTACAAACACCTGTGTGTGCTAAAAACAAAATAAATTATTTATTATAGTTAACAAGATTAAAAATATATATATATAAATTTTAAATTAGTTCACATAATATCAATTTACATTATACATTCATTGCATCTTAATTTAATTTAGCATACTTTTAAATTTTTCTTCATAATACTGATAGATGTATGATTTTACTTTTCTCTTAAATAAGGTTATATGTGTTATGTCTTTGATTTGCTTTGGTAAAATGTTGTAAATTTTTGGCCCAAGCCAAGTAATAAATTTGAAATTGATGTTGTTTCGACTTAAAGGTATTTTAATTAATTGATCTGCTCTACCACGTGTGTTATGCATATGATTGATATATGTTAATTTATTTTGATTTTTGTGGATATACATGGAAACTGTGTGAATATAAATACATCTTACATTTTGAATTTCTTCAGTGAAAAGTAAGTGGGATGGGTATCTCCTAGGCTTTTTATACATTATTTTTAGAATCGATTTTTGGATTATGTTAAGCTTATTTAAACAAATGTTGTACAACCCATCCCATACTAATATGCCATAACGAATCACAGCTTCTATCAGGTTTTTATAAATTGTTTGTAAAAGGTTTTTGTTAAATATATCTCTGAGAAGAAAAAATTTATGTAGCAGATTTCTGATCCTATTTGTCACATAATCAATATGAGGACCCGATTTTAGGTACTTATCAATTACTATCCCAAGATATTTGGTTTTTGAAACTTCATTAATTTTATCATTATCTACTAATATAGTTGAGAATGGAGGTCTATTAGCTTCAGTTAATGAAAAGGCTATATAATTAGTTTTAGTAAAATTTAATGACAATTTATTCACACAGAGCCAGCTTTTAATTACCCTGAACCCATTAATTGCTTTTTGTTGAGTCTCTGGCCAAGTATTTCCACTGAAAATTAATGCAGTATCATCGGCATATGAAATTGATATTCCATCTATATTTATTTTTAACATAGAATTAATGTAAACTAAGAAAAGAATGGGGCCCAGAACAGTGCCTTGTGGCACACCCATTTCTATTCTCAATTCACTACTTAGTGTGTTATTGATTCGAACCCTCTGATATCTGTCTGTAAGATAGCTTTTAAAACTGAAGATGAAGAGGTGTTAAGACCAAAAGTACTTGATTGATTTTGAATGTCTAACTCGATGGTAGTGAGTTGAGCCTCCAATGGAATCTGCCTATCCGTTGCTAAAGCTGGTGCAAACTCCCAATCTTCAAAAATATCGGGATTAAAAGGATGAATTTTCGTCTTTTTAAATGAATGTATTGCGTTAGATGGAATAGCACTCTTCAAAAAGGCTCGAATAAGAAGGCTTGCTATTTTATATTGTGTGACTGCCTTTCCTGGGTTTTGACGCAGCCATAATTGGATTTCCTGGTCAAAATAGGTGTGAAGAGGACGAAAGAATCCGACATCTAATGGTTGAACGTGATGGGAACAGTTCGCCGGAAAACCAAAATATTACAACATTCATTCTTTGACGAGGATAAATAAGAGCAGGTGGAATATAAATACCTATGGCATTCAGTGCGCACACTACAGTGACGTGTTGCCCCCGCTCTGCACTGCTGAGTGCCCCAACTTGCTTGCGTCCTTTTGCAGCGTAAAATTTCTGACATTTCTTTTGGACTGTGCTCAAACCTGACTCATCCATATTATATATGTTTTCCGGAAGAAAGTTAAACTGCTCTAGAGTATTAGATAGTGCTTGAAAATAGGCTTGAATATTTGGCTTGTTAAAAGCCACGGGCTCTGGCCAATGACGTGCTTTCTGGGCATCGCAAAGATATTCGTGGGTTACGTCTTAAAAATCCCCTAACCCACTTCCAACCTGCCATTTTTGTTCCCCGATTAAAATCATGTTTTATATTATTCCTCTCGGCTACTTCAAATACCATCCGTCGCAAATCTTTAGAAGTCAGTCCAAAAAATCGTTTTTCCATTTCAATAATATGTTCGGCAATCTCCTCTTCGATGGCTTTAGAGAACGTTGCTTTTCTTCCTCCCAAATATCCTTTAGAACAGTCCCGCTTAGCCAAACGTCTTCTTAAAGTTGTCTTCGGTACATTGAAGGTTTTGGCTGCTAACTTAAAGCCCATATTGCTATTTCTTACAATCTCAATAACCTGCCGCATGTAATCCTCATCCCAGTGTTTAATACCCATATTTAAACCTAAATAGAAAAAAATATATCTATAGAATAATTAAATTTGTATATTGTTGCCTGGACGGACCCCTGGTCCATCATAAGACAATTTCAAGGGGTCCATCATAGGCTGTTTAGCACAAATCACATAAAAATAAAAAATTCTTTGCCATAACCTCAATTTTTTCCCGGTAGTTAAGACGAAACAGTTTTCCTAAACAGCAGTGAGAAAAACAGATTCTAGCAAATAATAAAACAAAAGACTTTGTTATATCAGTACTTACCAATTTTAACTTTTCTGTTTATTTTCATAAAATCACTTTATATTTGCACGAGTACATATAAACAACTAAAGAAAAGCTATTATATTTAATCAACCTAACCAATGCGACGAAAATGTATTTTGCGCGGTAAATTTAAATATTTAACTAGTGGTCCATCATGGGCAGGGATCCATCATAGGCATATTTCCCCTACATCAGTTATTATTCAAAAGTTTAATAAATCATTTAAATCATTGAACTTTCTTTAACATAATATCAATAAAAACACAAAATCAGCATTATCCACAAAATATATGTATTAAAATAATAATTAAAAATGTGACAATTAGGAAAAAATATATATTAGTACGAAAAAGATAACCTAAGTAACATACCTACTACACAATTCAAAATAATTATCGCATTTTTTTAACCAATTATAAAATTAATGATTCTATCTATCTATCTAAAATATCTATAAATTATAATTATATTATATATTATATACTATAATTATATTATAGTCAGCATTACCACCTCTTGCTAGGTGCCACCTAATGGACCTAGCAAGAGGAGGACCCGTCGATTTTATTTTCGAGGGGGACACTTAATAATCACAAAATCACTTTCCCACTAAGCGGGGGTGGCACTACCCCTAAAATCTTAAATGGGAAGGAGGGTCGAGTGATACCTCATTGGAAAGGTCTTTTAATTCTCTTTACAAAGGTACTTGGTTTGACGCAATTTAAGTAAGTACTTTTAAAATTTTCGCATTTAAACCTTAAAAGGTAATTTTCAATATTCTTACTTTATCATAGACTACTAAAGGTACTTTTAAGAAAAACAATGCCAGGCAGTAAGACAAAACCATCAAGTATTATGAAATTATGAGACAAAAAATTAGATAGCTATACATGCAAAAATACATTTAAAAAGAATTTGCTTTAGTTCACTATCTCAATCACAGACCACGTTGGTATTAACATTAACTTATTTACGACAGGTAATAAATATCATTAAAATAATACGGATGAACTAGAGAACGAGTCAAAAAAAAATTTTACAAATATTTGTAAAATTTTCTTGTTGACCAAAACTAAAAATTGAATTATTCTCAATTTATTCTAAATGTAGTACGCTGTTAAAATGGTGATTTATAGTGCGGGACTTTGTTTTTTTTAGGTGATACCTATTTTTTAAAATAAAAAAGGTGCATACAACGGCAGAAAGAGTTAAAATAATTGAATTATTTTTTGGAAATAATCAATGTGCTAATAGAACGGCGGAATTATTTAATGAGCGACATAAAAACAGTAAGTTGCGGCGAAAGTATGTATTGGAGCTTGTTTCCAAATTTCGAGAAACTGGATCAGTGGCGAATCGCAATATTGAAAATCCTGTAAGGAATAAAGGTATGGAAGTGGCTGTACTAGGGCATATTAATCTAGATCCTACATTAAGTACCCGTCAATTGGAAACTGTCACAGGTATTAGTCGACGTAGTATCCAAAGAACTCTAAAAGCTCATAAGTTTCATCCGTACAAAATACATCTTGTGCAAGAGCTGAATGAAGATGATTTCGATCGGCGATTACAATTTAGTGAAATTATGAGTGAACGAATTATTAATGACCCAAATTTTTTGTTTAATACGCGTTTCTCTGATGAAAGATCTTTTTTCCTGAATAGCTTGGTCAATCGTCATAAGTGCCGATATTGGTCCGACAATAATCCTAGAGTGTTTCGTAAGGTACACACCCAATACCCACAAAAGTTAAATGTCTGGGCTGGTATCTTTGGTGATAATTTAGTTGGTCCATTTTTTTTACTTGGAAATCTGACAGGTGAAATGTACTTAGAGCTATTACAACAGGCCATTGATCCAGCATTGACAGCTATAATTGAAACTCAAAATGACAGATACGATGAGGATAGATTGATGTTTCAGCAGGATGGTGCCCCACCAGATTATACGTTATTCGTGCGAGAATATTTGGATCGGACGTTTCCAGGACGATGGATTGGAAGAAGAGGTACTATTGAATGGCCTCCACGATCGCCGGATTTATCACCTCTAGACTTTTTTCTTTGGGGTCACTTATAAAAAGCAAAGTTTATGAGACTGAACCCACTTCGTTAGAAGATTTATAAGGCAGAACTGTAAATGAGTGTCTTCAAATCACGCCTGAAGTATTGCAGAACGTGCGACAACGCTTTGAGCAAAATCTTTTTTATTGTATGGAGAATGGAGGTGGCCATTTTGAACATTTATTATATTATTAGCTAACACTTAAGCAAATTCTTTTTAAATCTATTTTTGCGATAATTTTTGGAATGACTAGACTTAAAGTCAAAATATTCTGTAATATGATAGAGCTATCTAATTTTTTGTCTCATAATTTAATAATACTTGATGGTTTTGTCGTACTGCCTGGCATTGTTTTTCTTAAAAGTACCTTTAGTAGTCTATGATAAAGTAAAAATATTGAAAATTACCTTTTAAGGTTTAAATGCGAAAATTTTAAAAAGTACTTACTTAAATTGCGTCAAACCAAGTACCCTTGTAAAGAGAATTAAAAGACATTTCCAATGAGGTATCACTCGACCCTCCTTCCCATTTAAGATTTTAGGGATAGTGTCACCCTTGCTTAGGAGGTTGTAGGTGGGAAAGTAATTTTGTGATTATTAAGTGTCCCCCTCGAAAATAAAATCGACGGGTCCGAGCGTTTTTTTTTAAGTTAATAGACTGCCCGTAATTGGTTCTGTTTCGTTTTCGATGCGCCACCCGGTATTGCGAATACTATAGAAAGTATTATTTGTTTTATTCATTACATAAATTTTTTACATTTTCATATTCCATCCAATAAGAATAACAATACTAAGGAATATTTATGTCTTAAAATGAGACTTTTGGTGCAAATACTTATAGTTGCGCCACCAGGGGTCGTGGAGAGAAGAGACTTAATATTCTTCTACGTAACGAGTTATATCGAATAGATGCAATATATTTGTGTGCGAAAAATACAAGAGCAATAATGCTATAGACATTTTATTAAAATGATAATGTTACGATGCAAAAAGAAAACAAAATATAAATAAATAATAAAATCTCATTGACATTCATAAATTATGGATGCATTTTACTAACTTGCCTATTAATTTAATAATATACTACTTCTAAGATTATGCACAAGAACTTTTATTAAATGAACTTTCCATTAAGAGTAGGTTAACTTTTAAGAAGTATAAATTTGTTTTTGTATATAATTTATTTCTAAAATTGATGCTTAAAAATGTAAATTATTTGAACTAAATATAGGTGTTTAAAAAAATTTACAGAGAATTACTTATTTTGGGTCGGTATGTATTATTGGCTTTGTTATATGTAATTAAACCCATTATGGATATTTTTTATTCGATATTTTAAATAAAAAAAGCTATACATATAGGGTGATTTTCAACCTATGCGCATAAACTTGGGAAATGATAGCTGATGAGTAATAATGAAAAAAAAATTTAGTAAAATATTTTTAGTTTTGGAGATATCCATATTTTTTTAAATAAAAAACGTGTATTTTTAACGTGTTTAATTTAAACTAATTTAAAGCAACTGTTCGAAGTTGTTTCCATTATTTTCGATACAGACTTGAGCTCGTCGAATCCATGAAGACGTACCTACATGCACGGGCTGTAGGCGAATTGCGTCACTGGCAGCGTTTATTGTTCAGTATCAACTTCGTTTACATACACCATTGTTTTCATATGACCCCACAAATAAAAGTCTAATGGATTAAGGTCAGGCGAGCGAGGGGGCCACCCAACTGGGCCATCACGGCCTATCCATCGTCCGGGAAACACACGATCTAAATGTTGCCGCACTGGTCGTGAAAAATGTGGTGGAGCACCACCATGAAGAAACCACATGTTCTGCCTAACGTTGAGATTTACATTTTCAAGGAGCGCTGGTAAATTGTTGCGCAAAAATTCTAAATACCGAGCACCAGTCAAACGATTTTCCAGAATAAAAGGTCCGATGAGCATCCCGTTCAGAATTCCAGCCCATACATTTACAGAAAAACGTTGTTGAAAGTATGTTCTCCGTGTAATATGCGGATTTTTCAAAGCCCAGTAATGAGTGTTATGAAAGTTGAAAATTCCATTGCGCGTAAAATTTGCCTCATCTGTAACTAAAATGTTCATGGTTTTGGGCTTAACTGCTGGTGATGTAACCACTCACAAAAGTGTACTCGAAGCGGCAAATCTTTTGGAAGTAGAGCTTGTACCCTCTGCACATGAAACGGGTACAGCAACTAGTGCCTTAAAATTTGCCAACTTGTAAATTGCGATATTTTAAATCGCGCTGCAATTGTCCTAGTGCTAATTCCAGGTTGTTCTTCGATAACTTCTAAAATATCCTCCTCCAGATGATTTAGAATGTGCCTAGGTCTAATAGCTCCTCCATCTTGTCCAGGCCGCAGCCGCAAATTGCCAGTTTCTCTACCCCGCTGAATAACACGTAAGAAAGCTCCACGTCTCGGATGATATCTTCGGGGAAATCTTTGGGCATACAGATCAGCTGCTGCCACTGCATTCTGATGCGTTTCTCCCTAAACCAAAACCATGTAGACAAGTTCTTCGTTTGTAAAAATGTGCGCCATTACATTTGACGCTTTTATTTTGTTCGTGTGAAAATAACGATCGAAAACGATCACAGCCACCAACAAACTAAGTACTGCTAAAGATTCCAAACATTATGACTTGTTTACTATCAGTTTTTTCTCATTATTACTCATTATTGATCTTCATCTACCATTTCCCAAGTTTATGCGCATAGGTTGAAAATCACCCTGTATATAGAAAATAATAAAATCCTCAATAGTGCGCAGTAAAATTGAAATAAAAATAAGCACAATACTAACACAATAGATAATTTTTTTAAAGTAAGCGTAATACACTTTTTATATTTTTTTGTATTTTTTAACTAAAAGAAAACAAATTAATAAGTAAGGTTAGTAATGCACCCAAGCCTTTTGCGGTACGCACTGTATATACATATGTAGAATTATGTTTTTAAATCACATTTTATATTTATTTTTGTTAGGAATTGTTGCGGTTGTGGTTCGAACTATATTAAGAAAAAATGAGTGCGATGGTGAATTTCACTTGTGATGCATGCGTTTTATCTTTAAAATTATTAATTTTACCTATATACAGGGTGATTCAGTGCTAGTGTGCTAAACTTTAGAAAGTAAAATCTTATCTATATTTTTTTAGTAAGAATGTATTCAGAATCTTCTGAATATCAGGTTCAAGATGATTTCTTTTTTTAGTACATTTTCAATAGTATCCATTATGGAGCCATTAAAAATTTACTGGATATCAATGTCTGAACTAGGGTTTAAGATTATTTACCAAAAATTTAACAGTATCAATATTTAAGTGAGAAACTTAAAGATAATAGTGGACTAATAACAGAATTATACACTTTAAAGGCATTCTAAAAAAGTCTTTAACATAGGTACCGTTATGTAAACCAAATCTTCAAAATTTAATTTTAAACTTCACCTTATGGGTGTTATAATATGTAATGTTGGGAGTGTGTGATATAAAAGCCAAACCATTGACAACATTCATATTTTTAACCTCATGATGAAAATTAAAATATTTTAAATTTTGGCAGATGAGTACTGAAAATCCATCCTTATGTATATCAGTGTATTAATTAAAAAAAAGACATAATGATTTCCAGTTGCTGTTACGAGTGAAATTACTTCTACAAGATAAGAGGGACATTCGCGGATTTAATGATTTAACGCGCATAAATACGTAGAGCCGAAATGCCTAAGTACCTATATTAAATAAGAGCAAGATAAAAAATGTTGTGATTTTTACGTATATGAGTTAGCTAAGTTAGTAAATGTATGTGATATTTTTAACTAAGAAATCCGTGGAGATCCCTTTAGTTAAGTTTGTTTCAATCCATATATTTAATGTTCCTGAACAATGAACATCTGTGCTTCTTCCTATACCTCCTGAATTCTGGATATTTAATCGATTTCCTTTTTAATTTAGGCGTAGCTTAATTACAGCTTAAACAGAATTCTGATGAAAAAATTATTGTGGGTTCAAATTGGCTAGTGCTTTACATCATGGGATCTGCGCTTGGGATCTTTAAGGAGTGGAAAAGATATAATTTTTGAAATTTAATTTTGCTTTCGAGCAGTGCCGTGACATTTCGGGATTGTAAACTGCTTTATAATACAATTTTTTTTTTACAATTGGGTGCTCATTCAACAGCTTTCCAGTTTCAGAGTTTACATGCTGCAACAAGCTATGCCTAATTTAAAAAAAAATGAGCAGCAGATCAAAACTTGGAGAGGCATTGGTGTATTAAGTAGGCTAGTTCATGACGCTATTTTTGCATTACCAACTGTGGTGACTGTACAGATGAGGGAACTCTTTATTACTGACCTATTAACAAAATTAATTACTCATGAACTAGACTAATATTGATTAAGACTTTTAACTTTAGTTTATGATAATGAAGTATTGTAAGGAAACTTCTCAAATAAAGTTATAAAAGGAGTGTCTACAAACCACATAAAAATATTACTCAATTATTTATAAAAGCTAAAAACTTCGTTTTTGTTATATATTTTTCAAGATTAATTTTGTAAAACTTCCAAGTCTTTTTAATTTGCCTATAGTCAATACCCAATTTTTCCAAAAATTAACTAGAGATTCTGCAATAAAATATACTCCCTTCCGATTATAAATATTTAACTTATTTTTTTATTTAATTATGGTTTTTAGTTTTAATTGTTTGTTTGTGTTTTAGAATCTAGGTTTTCTGTTATATTGCAATGTAATCTTATATCTCTTTTATATAAAACACTTATATATCGCACAATACATCTTTTTTTTTGTAAAAAATAAATGTTCAAATATGGGCATTTTAATATGGATTTGAACATTAGGGGATAGGTCTGTTGGCTGTTTATTTTATTTGGGAAATATAGTTCTGGTAGAATATATGATTATTATTATAAATATAGTTAATGCCCAATTGTTATGTAAACAAATAAAAAGTTGACTTTAACATTGTCATTTTTATTTGAAACCTTTTTTAAAGATTTTCTCTGCAGTGGCACCAGTGGCGGCTCGTGGGTCAATCTTAAGGGGGTCATTTTGGTTTGAAAACTTATAGTTTACTTTAATAAAAAAAAACAAATCAAGCTATTGATTTTTTAAAGTATTTGAAAGATTGTTTTCTCGATGCTCAACATAAACAAGGCACTAAGTTTAGATTGTCTTATCGTATTACGCAGGAATGTTTTTACTCTTTTTAAAGTAGAAAAACATCTCTCACTTTCCACGGTTGTCATAGGGAGTGTGCACAAAATATTTAATAATTTCACTGCTTCAGAAAATGTTTCAGACAGATTCATGTTAATAAAAAGCTGAAGTATGGCTACTGCACCGGCACTATTGCAAATATCCTCACGACAATATATGACTTCAAGTTCCGATTTTAGTTTGCAAATATTTACTGTGGGATAATGATCCTTCACTATATTTAAAATATTTTGCCGAAAGTTGGTAGTGTATGCTTCAAATTTCTCTGTGTAGAATAACTGTAAAATCATGAGATGATCATTGAAATCAAACCTGTGATTTATTTCAGATATAACAATATCACAAATTTCCAGTGTAGTTCGTCGCTTTGGATCCTCTGTAGCTGTAGTACTTTTTCTTTTTTTTTTGCTGTTCATGTGCTTGGTTCTTCTGATTCCAATATAGTATTTCTAATTATTTGGATATTGTTGTTAAAAGACAGTATATAATTTTTAACAGATATGACATCAATATCTCGCATTTGTAATTGTTTAAACAATATATCAACATGAGGCATTATTTTATGGAAAAAATTTAACCAAAATAAAAAAAGCTCATCTTCCAAATGTCTTTTTAAACCAGTTGCTTGATTTATATTGTTACCATCTTGCTCCTCATCAATAATTTCCTCTAAGCAAGATTTTAAATCATCTTTATAAGTGTATACAATTTCAACACATTTTGTATTGGTAGCCCATCGAGTGGGTGCAGCTTTAGGTAGCCTTACTTTAACCACTCTATCCAGATCGGTCGAAAAAGGACGAAAATGCGTGTAAATTTGCAAAAAATATTTTTATACGTTTATGTTGACTCGCCGCTTTTTGCAGGATAAGATTAAGTTGATGGGCATAGCAGTGAATAAAGTGTGCATTTGGGTATATTTCTTTAATTTTTGTTTGTACTCCTCCCAGTTTACCGCTCATGACTGATGCACCATCGTAACTTTGGGCAATCAATTTTTCAGGTGCTTCATTAATTTTTCATAATTGAAGTTCTTCCAATATTACATTAGTTAAATGTTATGCTGTGGTACCTGGTGGGTTAACAAATTTCCAAAATCTTTCATGTACAATACCAGTTAATACATATCGTAATATGACAATCATCTGCGTTTTATTGGAGCTGTCTGTGGTCTCATCTACTTGAATTGCCACAAAATTTGTCTGGCCAATCTCCTTAATTATATGAGTATGTACAATGGCTAACATTGATTCTAAAATATCGTTCTGAATTGTTTTTGATGTTGCTTTAAATACTGTACTATTTCAATATATTCCTTAAACATTAAATCCAGTTCAGAAACAAAATCGATAAGGCCCAGAAAAATTCCAGGATTATTGGATCTGTTACTTTCGTCATGACCGCGCAATGCAATTTCGAAAACTCTGCAAAATTTTACACAGACGATTACTTTGTTTAAAATACAGTAACTAACTAAAACAAAACATTCATCCAGTCGGGCCGTCGACTACGTTAGCGATATAGGACTGAAAGGTGACTCTCACTTCCGCTCACGAAATGCGAATCTGTCCTCTTTGTTCTATTTTACATGCATTTCTCCATAACCCATAAGAACTGTATAGGGACAATTTAAAATACGGCCCAGCCACGGGCTTGTGTGATGAGCGCGAGGCGCGACGTTATGCAGACTTAGAGAATTTTATAATTCACAGTGAAGTTTTAGATAAAAAATATTTTTAATAAAATTGGTATTTTTATGAGATTATTTTAGGGGGGTCATTGACCAATTGACCCTAAGAAGGAGCCGCCATTGAGTGGCACTAAGGCAGCTTCTACCATAATAGTGTGATCTCAAGTTAATATTGAAAATTGAAAAAAAAATAGTATAGAAGATATGTGTGTGAACCACGAACTTAATAAATATACCTGGACTACTAATGCATATGACCAGGATACCTAAAAATGACCACTGCTTGGTGACCACATCGAACTCTATACTATCGATAACCACAGAACACAAATATATAGAGAGGTGGTGGTTGCATACAAACTGATTGAAATTCTTCTGACAAGGCTCTCCCTAAATTCTGATGCTGAAAGTGGTCGCTACCTCTTGTCGAGACTAAGGGATCCCTCCATCCTGAGAGCCCTTAGGCTGTACCTGTCATACCTTCACGACCAATGTGTGCTTTGAAGGGCACACGACCACTAGTATAAAACTAATGCTAGCATCCGAAGGACTGCCCATCGATCTTGGTTCATTGCGAAACTTGTATATCCGCTTTCATGACGTCTACGGCATTGGCGCCGCCGAGGTTGAAGATGACCTTTCAGCCTTTAGGTCCTTTTTTTTCATCTGAAAAACTGATAAGGCTTCAAAAAATTAGGGAAAGTCAATCAAATTATTTTTCTAGTTGCTCTCCATCTAGAAACAAAAATTTTTAACTAATGTGACGCAACCAGAGGATCTAGCACCCTCTGTAAAGCCGGAAGATAGCGAGTTCAGTGTTTTTCTTTTAAATATTCAGTCCTTAAGACGCAAAACCAACGATTTATTCCTTCTATTAGAAGAACTTAAATTTCCTGAAATTATCGCCATTACCCAACATTGGTTAAACATAGATGAACCTATTTGTATTCAAAATTATACTACAATTGCTAGGTTCAATAAAAGTATTTTTTCTCATGGCGGCACCTTAATTATGTCTACCAACAGCGACTTTGTAGCGGTCACTAAGTCCGATATCTTATTATCTGAAAAAGAATTTGAATTTTCATCGTTCATAACGCTTTACTTGACCTTTACATTATTTGTATTTATCGATCACCGGACGCTAATGTGCTGATTTTCTGCCAAAAACTACTGAGCTTGCTGGAATTCCTACCTATAAAAAGTAAATTGATTTTATGTGGTGACTTTAACATTGACTTCACCAGTTTGTGTGCTGCTCAAGAGTCTCTGCAGTCAATTTTTGATTCATTGGGTTTAGAAACGCACATCAACTCTCCAACCAGAATAACTGAAAATAGTTCTAGCACAATCGACTATATTGTGTCATCATTTATTCCATCATTCGTTGATTGTACTGTCTTAAATGCAGGGTTTTCTGATCATGAAGCTGTGATTTGTAGATTTTCTTTGGAATCTAAAAACAAAAATACTTTACGTCGATTAGGCCGTGTTTTTGGTGACAAGAATTTATTAAATTTCAAGAATCAGTGCCTTGAGTGCAATTGGGATTTTCTTTCTGATGATATCGATGATAAGTTCTCTAGATTTACACGGACTTTATCAAATATTTCAGATAAGTGCTTTCCTTTGAGGCCTATAAAAATTAAACATCATAAGCCTTGGTCTACTTGTGGCTTACGTATATCAGCAAAAAACATGGGCTCATTATCGCATCTAAAAAAATTCTCCGTCAGCGACGTTTTCCGCAATTACGTCAGGCGATACAGAAGAGTTTATCACAAGACAATAAAAGCTGCAAAGGATGCCTATTAAAACAAAAGGCTTACTGATTCTGGTAATGTGTCTAAAGAAACATGGTCTATTGTTAACGAATTGAGAAATAAATCTTTTTTGCCTAGCACTATCACTACTTCACCGGAAGACCTTAACAATTACTTTGTAAATGTGGCTAAGAACCTAATGACCACCATATCACCTTCTCATGATCCACTTTCGTATCTTTTTAATGGTAATCTGCACAGTTTCTTTTTCACCCCTGTATCATTCACCGACCTTCGAAGTAAAATTAACGAAATAAAAAATAAATCATCGTCTGGTACAGATGGCCTAACTCTCAAAATGTTTGCAAACCTGCCTGATTGCACCTTAAGTCACTTGGTGAACTTAATTAACATGTCATTTCAGAGGGGAATATTTCCAAGCTGCCTTAAGACTGCAATTATTATTCCACTGCATAAAGGAGGGGATAAAGATCAAGCCTCAAATTATCGCCCAATAGCACTTCTCCCAACTTTATCTAAGATTGTTGAAAGACTGGTTAAAGAAAGGGTTTTGTCATTTTTGCTTAAATATAGAATTCTAACACCGAATCAATTTGGATTTTTGAGAAATAAATGCACCAGTGATGCTATGTTTTCACTCCTAAATAGCGTTTATTCTAGCCTAAACAATCAACACTCCACAGCTACAGTTTTCTGCGATTTATCAAAGGCATTTGATTGTGTTAATCATAATATTTTAATTAACAAACTGCAACAGTATGGGTTTAGAGGATCTTCTCTCAAATGGTTTAAGTCATATCTTAGTTTCAGAAGTCAACTCGTGGAGGTTGATACGACAACATCTTCATGCCAACCAATTGAATGTGGTGTGCCACAAGGTTCAGTTTTGGGCCCTATTTTGTTTCTCCTATTTATTAATGACATGGCCAATCTGGATATCAGCGGCAAAATTTGTCTGTTCGCCGACGATACCAGCTTTACTTGGAGCACTCCAGATATCACGTCTCTGCATGCAACTATATCTAACGATTTACTTACCATTAAGTCCTCGTGCGATTCCAATCTTCTATGCCTTAATATCTCTAAAACCAAGGTTGTATCATATAAAAGTACCATTCAACCTTTTACTCTACAAAATACCAGTTTGGATATTGTTGAATCTGTCAAGTTCTTGGGACTAATTTTAGACAGCTCTCTAAAATGGGCATCTCATATCGACACCTTATCCACAAAGTTAAGTTCAGCATGTTTTGCCATAAGATCTATTTCCAAAGAATTAAGCTTTCTAACATCTAAATCAGTTTATTTTGCCCTTTTTGAGTCACTTCTTCGTTACGCCATTCCATTCTGGGGTTCATGCTGTGCCACTCAATTTGAGCGCGTATTCAAGTTGCAAAAGAGAGCGATACGCTATTTACTGGGACTTTACAGTACAGCTCACTGCCAAGAATACTTTAAAAAACATAGAATATTAACTCTTCCTTCACTGTTTATATTTGAATCTGTTTGCTTAATCCGAAAGCATGTGTCAGAATATCCAAAGAGGCCTTCTCATAACTATCTACTTAAAAAAGCAGAGCATGATATGTATCTGCCAACCCCACGGTCGGAATTAGTAAAAACTTCTATACTCTATAGAGCAAAAAAAATGCACAATCATCTTCCTTTTACAATTAAATCTATGACGTTTTCCTGTTTTCGCCATGCTTTAAAAGCTTTGCTATTGGAAAAGGCTTTATACACAGTAGAAGACTTTTTTAATCTTTCCTTTTAAATACCACACACAAACTGGCCTTATTTACTTTATAGTCTCCAGAATTAATTCAATTAATTATACCTATATTGTGATAATAGTCGTTGTCTTCATCTTATTTTGTATACTTCTTTTACCTAATTTACATGTTTGTATTGTTTTATATTCTTTTTAATATCTAACTTCTGACTTTATAAACATTTAGTTGTTTAAGTAATTTGACCATGCACAATAGTTAATTATTTTTGTATAAAATCTAAATGTCTTGTGTTTTTGTATTTTTGTTTTTTGTGTACTCATGTGTTTATTTATTTATTTATATTACCTTTGTCTACAAAATATATAATTTTTTGACAATAAAGCGATTGTATTGTATTGTAAGTCAGCTAGCGTCCTCTCGATTGGTAACGGAAATTGTTGTAACTAACATGACAGTTTGACGTGCCTAATTGAATCAATCAGAATGGTAGAAAGGCGTGGCCAAATGAAGGCGGGAAATCAAATTTCATTTAATCTGACAATCATTTAATCGTAATATCTAAAGCAAACGCCTAATCAAAAAGGTTACTCATTGATAAAATAGCCTTTTTGATTAGGTGTTAGCATCAGATATTGATCTGAATAAAAATAAAACTTTTCAGCTTTATTTTACATATTTAAATCAATTAATTTACTGCAATAAATTAAAAATAGTGTACGACATATCACCAATTGGACAAATGAAAATAAAACAATGTTTTTCTTTAATACGTTCATTATTTAATTTCCCTGAAAAAAAATTACTTAAAACGATATACATAATATACAATAATTTATTATAACAGACATTATATAAATTAGAATTAATCTAAAAATGTTTTAAATTAGTATTTTGTTAGCACTGAACTACCCTAATTTTAAACAGATTAGAAAATATTGTCAAAATTTTTGTACTATTTTCTCATCATACATCTAAAGGCATTCCCATTAGGTTAATAATATCCTCATTTTATTTACACATAAATTTAAAAGAGGATGAATTATCCTTATCTAATATGTACTTGTATCGGTTTCCTAAAGAAAAATTAAACAGATTTTAAAAATTCTATATCAGGGTATTATCTAAAGAAACAATATGTCCATCTACAAAACAAAATAAACTCTTTGAAAATGAAAACAACTTTTTAGTATAAACATATATCACTTAAATACTATTATACCGGATGGTGCGTCGCCGAGCGGAATATAGGAAATCCCATGTACATTTTAAGGGGGTCAATTATTGGCATCCCTGTACATTTTACAGAAAAAAATGTAAGATCTGGCAAACCCTCGTGCAAAGTTTCAAAAAATTTTAATAAGCGAATCTTGAATTATTCAATTAAATGTAATTTTAAAATTACCAAATTTTCGGTTCAGGTAAAACCAAATGGACACCAGTAAAATAAATATTGTCACTGACGTGAGGAAAAGTGTCAATAAATCAGTGACAGTCGATATTTGAAAACAAGTATGAATTATTCAATCGACAAAAAAATTGCCATAATTATGTGACATTATGCGGGAAACAGTTCTAGAGCAGTATCTGAAATGTTGTTATATAATACATCAACCATAAACATTTCTTGTATTCGTGTGTACGTCAGATTTGACAAAGCCTTATAACAAATTGTTTGCTGGTGGCTGGTGTCTGGTTTTACCTGAACCGAAAATTTGATAATTTTGCAATTACATTTAATTGAATAATTCAAAATTCGCTTATTAAAATTTTTATTTATTTATAAGGATAAATTAATTTACTAAAGGATTTATGTAAAAAAAAGACAAAATAAATGTTTATATAAATATGTATTGTAGTGTAAAGCAAGCAGTATCAGCATTATCAAAATTTGTGGTGAGCAGAAGAAATTCTATATAGTTCAGTTCAGAAATCTATTAGAATCTTTGATGTGCCGCGAATAATCCGTGTGCCGGTGTTGCTTCTATTGTCACATGACAATTATCGCAAAATTTTATGTGGAAAGAGTCATAAAGTGATATTCTAAGCGATATTTAATTATTCCATTAAATAAATAAATGTTTTAAGCATTTATTTAAGAATTTATACATTTGATTCGTAAAATTGGACTACATGCGCCCACGTACTATTTTGTTAGACGTCTGACCTCAATCACAGCCACTCAAGCGCGAAAAGTTGCACAGGTCCGGCCTTAAAATTTATTTGTATTTAAAACTTATTATTATTATTCGGGTTTTTGGGTTTAGTTTTATTAAGTTAGAAATTCAGGATAGTTGATAGCAAGATAATATTTAATTTAACTATAAGATTTAAGTACGCAAAATCATTTTAACCAATAATTTAAATTTAATAAGTTTAGTTTACAGCGTCATCGATTTGGAGCATATAAGAATTCCTTCACATGAAAAAGAAAGTATTGCCTCTAAACTCATAAGTGGAGTTCCTCCTCGAAGGTAAATTTAGATGTTGTTAATACTTAAGTGTTTTTTTAATAATAACTATATTTCTTATAATATTTTGCCTTAAAAGTTTATAGTCTAATTTTTTTTTTATTTACCAGTATTTTGGAAACAAACCGAGATAGAATTGGAAATGACTTAAAAAGAATTGATCTTTTAACGCATCAAGATATTAAAAACATTGGTGCCAGCTTTGGAGTTGAAGGAAAAGATGGAAAGCGAAGTAAAGATGATGGATTCTCAGTTGAGTTATGGGTCAGAGAATGTGAAGCCTGGGATGTAAATCCCGTTTTATTTTATAAGCATGCCATTCTGAAGAAAGAAGGTTTTTGTCTTGTAATTATGAACAACTTTCAAAGGAATATGATCAAAAATTTCAAAAAATTATTACTATTGACAGCACGCATGGCTTGAATTCATATGACTTTGAATTGACCACTGTAATGGTAATAGATGTATTTCACCATGGTTTTTTCTGTTGCTGAAATGTTTTCAAACAGAAAGAATACCACCATTCAACATCTCTATTTTTCTCTTATAAAGGAAACAGTAGGTTTGTATAATACATGATATAATGATATTTATAGTTTTTTTAAAAACTGAAACTGATGCATATTATAATAGTGAAACCATAAAATGCAATCAAAATATTATGCTATATTGTTATTGATTTATTCTACATACAAACACAAATTTTTATTATACAAACACACACATTTTAATTATATTTAACATTTGACTGATGTGCAACTAATTTACTTCTAAACAACAGATTATAAATTTTTGTTCATAGATAAACAATAGATTTGAAAGTCAATAGAAAAAACATCTGGAATTGTAATTAAATTTTCTCAATTTATAAGATAAATAATTTACTTTTTGATTTAACCAGAGTTTATTAGCATATTTGTGTTTTCTACTACTTTTACAGTTTTTCTTGTACTGTTTACCTAACATTTTCTGGCAATTTAAGGTAAAATATCTGAGAAAACATAACATATTTAAATATATGAGTGAATTTATGAATTCCCTTTCTCTATATTATTATCATTTATTGCAAGCTTGCTTGTATATTTGTTTATTTGAAAATGAATCCTTTAAATCCATTGTTTCTTTTACTTTTTACCCTAGCATAAACCTTCATTGTAACTTGGAACTGATTAGCAAACACGAATAACAATTTGGCATTTCAATTTCTCCTTTACTACTTTTGTTAAGACATTTTTTATTGTAGGTGAAGTTTGTTCTGAAATATTCATGTCAGATATGGACGGAACATTTTTTAATGCATGGAAAATGGTGATGGGAGTAAAACCTGACCACTTGTTTTGCTCTTGGCATGTAGACAGGGCGTGGCAAAGTAATCCTAAGATTGGTGATAAGGAAAAGCGTGCTTCTGTTTATAAACTGTTAAAAACTTTACAACACATAGTACTAGATCATTTTTCCTCAGCTTTAGCAAGTGCCATGCAAAATTTATGCAGTGATCCAAGCACTAAAAAATTTGGAGAGCATTTTAAAAATACTTACACTCATAATTATAAAAAATGGGCTTATTGTTTTAGAGATCATTCTTCCATTAATACGAATATGCATTTAGAATCAATGCATAAAGTCATTAAATATTTTTACTTAGAGAGAAAAACAGTGAAGCGTTTGGATAAAGGGTTAAATGTTGTCTTACAATATGTAAGGGATAAGAACATTGAAAGGATAATAAGATTGACTAAGGGAGAACATACAAAAACTACATCTATATTATCTCGAAATCATTGGGATTCAATTAAAGAAATGTCTCAATATTCCTTATTAAATTGTGCTAATTATTGGAAAATTAAAAAAAAAATTAATACATCCTCATATGAGGTTCGTCAAAAACTTGATAAAAACTGTTGCCAACAAATATGTGCAATTTGTAAAATATGTAACCATTTGTATTCATGTACTTGTAATTTTTTTGTAAAAAAACAGACTATGTGGTAAACATATTCACATTATTATTTCTAGCATAAATGCAATGGATATTGAGGTAAATGAGTATGTCAATTCAAAATCGTCTAATTCACCTGAAGATAAGTCTAATCTTATTTTAAGTCATTTGAAGGAAATTTCCTTTCCTTCCCTAAAAATAACAGACAAGCAAACAAATGAAAAAATAATTAAAATAAAAGCTTTAACTGCTGATTTAGGAAATTCAACTTTTGAGGGACTTAATGACTCGGTAATAGATCAAATTCACCACTGTTTAATTGTAGCTAAGAACTTAAATAGATGCCATGAGGACCCCTTATTAAATGAACAATTTCAAGTAAAAAATAAGCAGTTAAAAAGGGTTATCGAACCCCAATTAAGATTTAGTTCCACCAAAAAGAAAAGGGTTGAAACAGCTACCAGCTTTAAAAGACCAACGACTCAAGAGGTTTTAGATATAAAAGAAAACCTAGAATTTAATAATTCCTTTGATCATTTTATTGCTAAATCTGTATCACCCTCACATGATCATGAGTATTTTTAATTTTGTAATGAAATAATTTCAGCCTAACAATTAGACTTATATACTATATACAGAGTAAACTTGTGTATCTGGGATCTTGTTTGGAAATAGTTTGCTGTGCGATTTAGTAATGTAGTGGTAGTAAATTATGTAAGTTTAGTTTTGTGATGTTATCATTAGTTAGTTAGATACAATAAAACATTTTAATGTTAAAAAAATACCTACTAAATGCTAAATGTTTAAACCCTTTTTATTTTATTTAAAGAGTGTTCTACAATAGAATTAATATTCCATTTTATTTATTATATTACATTTTTTTATAAAACATACAAACATGTATATCTGTAAATAAAAGATAAATAATTATTTGTGGTTGTTTTATTTATTAATAAATATTTTCCACAGCCAGCGTAAAATATTAAATAAATTATTTTTAGTGAATAAAATTGACTGACAATAATACAAATACAAACAATTAAATAATAAGAAAATCATTTAAAAAGTCATGTAAAATTTTCAAACAAAAAAAAATCAAATAAAGCTTAAAACATAAAATCTATTTTGCAGAATTTTGCTTTTTTCAAAAAAATTAAGATTATTTTACAGTTCTAAACGTATTTCATTGAGCATCAATCAATATACGAGATTGCCCCAATATACAATATATATGTATAATACTCAAATAAAGTAAAATTTACAATGCACGATGCTTATTGAATCAGTTTAAATTTTGGCGGGAAATGTCAGCTGTTGGCTGACATAGGACCACATTTGGCAACGTCGGAACGAAGGTTAATTAACGTTTCGTATAAAAGCTGCCAACGGTCAAACAAATTCTAAGAAAATCAACAGAAGCGTTTCCGAACGGCAACCCGAGATCTACCGAAAATTTTTTGATTAACCGGTTAATTGAACCGGTGAATTCTGAAAAGTGCCCCAATCTTTAATTTTAACCGATTCCAAGCGATCTATCGGTTTTAACCGCGGTTAAGCCCTTGGTTCACCTTGAACAGTCCCTTTCATAACATAACCATAACCAATCGTATCCGCTTGGACGTGTTTGGTTGAAGTAACTTCGTAATTTGTCAGCTGTCACTATCATAATTTTGTTCATTTTTAAATAATACCCCAGACGCCAGTAATATTATATGTAATTAGTTCTTAAACATAAATATCAAAAAAGAACACTTATTAGCCATAATAAATTTTGTGTCATTTTTAAAAAGGAAATAATTTGTTGTTTGTTTTTATTTTTTCCCGTACTTATTTTAATATATTTGACGTTTAGAAAACAGCTCCGGACGTGGGTAATTACTGTTCCAAATTGATGACGTATAAAATGTGTGTGAAGCTAGCGTCCGATCGATATCCAGCAACCAAAATCGAGAACGCAGCATATGCCGGTTGCCAGCGACCAATTTATAGTCCGCGCTCCCTGTTATTTAATCAATATAATGCCCGTATCTCCTGAAATTCCCAAGGGATTTTAATAATTTTTTGTCCAGATATTAATAATGAATACCTAAATCGACTGACGATGGTCTCAAACCTCTACAAACTAAGGTTTTGTTGTGAAAATTAATTAAAAAGTCAAATGGTAAAAAAATGAAAAAGGCTCTAACTCCCAAAATTCCCAAAGGATTTGGATAAAACTTTTTTTTATAAAAGATAATAAATATCTAAATTGATTTTAGATGGTTGCAAACCTCTACAAACGAAAGTTTTTTGGTAAAAAATTATTGAATTTTTAGATGTACAAAAAAAATTTAAAAGCTATAACATCCAAAATTCCCAAAGGATTCGAATAAAACTTTTTCATGTAATTACTAATAAATATCTAAACCGATTTCGGATGGTTGCAAATCTCTACAAACGAAAGTTTTTTGGCAAAAAATTATTGAAGTGTCAGATTTAGAAAAATATAAACGGCTATAACTCCCAAAACTCCCAAAGGATTCGAATGAAACTTCTTTATACATTTAATAATAAATATCTAAATCGATTTTACATGGTTGCAAATCTCTACAAACGAAAGTTTTTTGGTAAAAAATTATTGAAATGTTAGATGTAGAAAAATATAAAAGGCTATAACTCCCAAAGGATTTGAATGAAACTTTTTTATACATTTGATAATAAATATCTAAATCGATTTTATATGGTTGCAAATCTCTACAAATGAAAGTTTTTTGGTAAAAAATTATTGAAATGTTAGATGTAGAAAAATATAAACGACTATAACTTCCAAAACTCCCAAAGGATTCGAATGAAACTTTTTTATACATTTGATAATAAATATCTAAATCGATTTGACATGGTTGCAAATCTCTACAAACGAAAGTTTTTTGGTAAAAAATTATTGAAATGTTAGATGTAGAAAAATATAAACGACTATAACTTCCAAAACTCCCAAAGGATTCGAATGAAACTTTTTTATGCAACTAACATTAAATATCTAAATTGATTTTAGATGGTGGCAAACCTCTACAAACGAAAGTTTTTTGATAAAAAATTATTAAACTGTTAGATGTATTAAAAAAACATAATGGCTATAACTTCCAAAACTCCCAAAGGATTCGAATGAAACTTTAATCCATGTTTAATTCCATACCACTATTTGGCTGGCCTTGGATCTTGTATTTCTACTCAAAAATCAAGACAATACAATTATCTTTGTATTTGTTATATAAAAAAATAAACAATTGGAAAATTATTATGGTCTTTTGATTGGTTAAAATAACTCAATTTAATTAGTTTAAACAGAGAGTTTTGCAACATTTCTTAAATCTCATCACTTAAAATGTTTATTATTATTATTAAAAAAAGTTTTATTCAAATCCTTTGGGAGTTTTGGAAGTTATAGTCGTTTATATTTTTCTACATCTAACATTTCAATAATTTTTTACCAAAAAACTTTCGTTTGTAGAGATTTGCAACCATGTCAAATCGATTTAGATATTTATTATCAAATGTATAAAAAAGTTTCATTCGAATCCTTTGGGAGTTTTGGAAGTTATAGTCGTTTATATTTTTCTACATCTAACATTTCAATAATTTTTTACCAAAAAACTTTCGTTTGTAGAGATTTGCAACCATGTCAAATCGATTAAGATATTTATTATTAAATGTATAAAAAAGTTTCATTCGAATCCTTTGGGAGTTTTGGAAGTTATAGTCGTTTATATTTTTCTACATCTAACACTTCAATAATTTTTTACCAAAAAACTTTCGTTTGTAGAGGTGTGCAACCATGTAAAATCGATTTAGATATTTATTACTAATTGCGTAAAAAAGTTTCATTCAAATCCTTTGGGAGTTTTGGGAGTTATAGCCGTTTATATTTTTCTAAATCTGACACTTCAATAATTTTTTGCCAAAAAACTTTCGTTTGTAGAGATTTGCAACCATCCGAAATCGGTTTAGATATTTATTAGTAATTACATGAAAAAGTTTTATTCGAATCCTTTGGGAATTTTGGAAGTTATAGCTTTTAAATTTTTTTTGTACATCTAAAAATTCAAAAATTTTTTACCAAAAAACTTTCTTTTGTAGAGGTTTGCAACCATCTAAAATCAATTTAGATATTTATTATCTTTTATAAAAAAAAGTTTTATCCAAATCCTTTGGGAATTTTGGGAGTTAGAGCCTTTTTCATTTTTTTACCATTTGACTTTTTAATTAATTTTCACAACAAAACCTTAGTTTGTAGAGGTTTGAGACCATCGTCAGTCGATTTAGGTATTCATTATTAATATCTGGACAAAAAATTATTAAAATCCCTTGGGAATTTCAGGAGATACGGGCATTATATTGATTAAATAACAAGGAGCGCGGACTATAAATTGGTCGCTGGCAACCGGCATATGCTGCGTTCTCGATTTTGGTTGCTGGATATCGATCGGACGCTAGCTTCACACACATACGTATAAAGTGCTAATTGGTGGCGTCACGTATCTCACTCAAGCGGTTATAACTATAACCGCTTGGACGTGTTTGGTTAATACCATTTAAGACGGTAATTACCGATAGACCGCTTGGAATCGGTTTTTGTGCCTGCAATTTTTTTGCTGTCAGCTGTCAAATTCATATTCGTATTTCAGACCGACTAATTGTAATTGAGCCGTATTTTAGCCTATATTCTTGTGTTTTGCGATTCTAGTGTCTTTAGCCGGTTTGTTTTGCTTGTGTTTTTTTGTTGACAGCGAGTTTTCCTGTTCTCGAACAAAAAGTAAGTGTGAATAATTAATTGATACTAAATTAGTTATTTATATCGATTTTAAGTTACTAATTTTGTCTTTCTTCACAAATGAAATATTTTATCTAAATACCTATCTCTCCCCACTTATCCACTTGAAAAGTCATCATAAGGTATAATAATTTTGCTTAGTAATTGCTACTAATTACTTTTATGCTTTTGTAAGTCATCTAGATAAAAAGTTTGTTTTTCATGCTTCAAAAGCAAGTCATTCAAGTAGACCTAGGTGAAACAATATATACCTAGAACCTTTAACATTTATTCACTTTACAGATCCGACCTAAAGTTATTCAGTTAAGTATGTCTTCAAAGCATTTATCAAAGGGTAAGTTTTAAATTATACTTGCTTGCTATTACTCAATTATTTATTTATTGTTCTAATTTGCAGGTTCTACAGAACCACCCAGAGTGGATGGACTTTTACGCCTTTATTCTATGCTTTTCTGTCCATATGCCCAAAGATCCAGACTAGTATTGAAAGCTAAAAACATACCTCATGAGATAGTTAATATTAATCTCATGCAAAAGCCTGAATGGTACTTCAAAATCCACACTGAAGGTAACAAACATACCTACTTAGAAACTGAGAATAAAATATAGGGCTATCTAAATTATACCGGGTGACACAGGAAAAAGGGAACACTTTTAATTAATTATTTTAATTTTGAAGATAAACAAATGAAATTTGGTATATTGATCAAATTATTATAACAGCATCTTTTGACATGTTTAACTGGAGGTGACACTAACTTTCTTATTTTAAATGAAATGGTATATTATTACGTATTTCGATAGACAATAATATTACTGTTTATTAACAATGATACTGCATTTGCCACTTTTTGTTTTACACTCATAGAAAACACTAATTTTTTAAATTTTAGAATAGAGTGCCATGAATATGATAAAAAATTTAATTTTTAATTAAGTAATCATGAAAAAATATATTTCATTGCATTTTATGACTTAATTCTTTTATTACTGTGACTACTTAAAATGTGCAAACCAGTGATTTTGGCATTTACTTTTTTTTTTAAATATAACTTTATTGGGAACAACTACTGTTGAGATGTGTTTTTTTCCGAATAATTTGATTATCTAAGTCACATTAATAAAAGGATTTGATTCCTTAAATAGGAGGCTGTGTTTTCATGTGTTCTTAAATTATTATTCAATTGACATAATACATCTTGTCTAGTGCAATTTTAGTGTTTACTTATATTTGAAATGTTTACTGACTGTCTTTCTGAAAAACTACATTCCAAAAGTGGTTGTTTATAATAAAGTGTTATTTAAAACAATTAAATACTGGTTTGGACATTTTTACTAAGCATAAAAAAAATTGAAGTAATAAAATACAATGAATATTATTTTTCCTGATTACTTGATTAAACATTAAAACATTAAATTGTAGCGATATACCAAATTTCATTTGTTTACCTTGAAAAGTAACAAAGTTATTAAGTTTTCTCTTTTTCCTGTGTCACCTGGTATATACAATTTACTTTTTGGTATTTCAGGATTATACATTAGTTATTTTATTGATTTTTCAGTGTTAATTATGGTAAAAGCATTGCAAGAAACAATAAATTTTTTATCAATTTTAGAAGCTGTACAAAGCCAATCAAATATCAAATATAATTTTCTATTAAAAGCTTCTCTTGCTAAAATTTCAGAGAAACTACATTTGGTGTATATATTTATTTGGAAATGAAAATAAAAATTTATATTATACATGAATAAATAAACATATATATAGTCAAAATCGCTCTTATCATGCGGGTGTATCGAATTATCAACGACAAACTTTTGTAGTTACGTTTCATTTCAATTTGCGCAACAACGTTTTTTAACTACAACGCGTCAGATAAAAGAAACAGATATATGCAGCGTTAATGTATCAAAAGAAGATAAAATGATAATGTTATTAATTACTTCGAGAACGAAAAAGAAAATAAAGGGTTGCCTAAGAATGTACAAGAAGAAGTAGCTAAAGCGCTTGCAATTAATTTAAGAATGGTGCAAAAGGTTGTATATGAAAACAAGAACAATCTTATTCCCAAGAAGGAAAAAAAGTGTAAAAGGAAGAAGCCGAAGACTGAAGATTTAAGTGAATGTGTAAAAATGGAAGTAAGGGATAGGATTTATGAACTATATAGGCTAAAAACAAATATAACGCTGCCATTTCTGAGGGATGTTTTAAAGCAAAGCGGCACTTTGGAAATTGGACTTTCTGCTTTATCAAAATTAATTAAAAGCATAGGTTTTCGCTATAAAAATGACTGCAATAGAAGATATTTGTGTGAACTACCAAATATTGTGAGCCAACGAATAGGATTTTTAAGACAATATACAAAAAATGAAAAATCAAAGTTAAGGAAAGTGGTATTCTTGATGAAACTTGGATATTTTCAAACGGGAGTGGAATAAAATCTTGGCAAGATGAATCTGTGAAATGGAAAAAAGGATGTAGTCACGGAAAACGATTTATTATTTTACATGCCGGGTCTTCAACGGGATTCGTTCCAGGTGCAAGTTTAATTTTTTCTTCTAAGTCTAAATGTATGGATTATCATGACAATATGCATTGCGAAATGTTTGAAAAATGGTTAAAGGAACAGTTAATATCGAACTTGCAAGAACCTTCCTTAATAGTATTAGACAATGCGTCGTATCATTCAAGAATTTTGATTAAACAACCAAATGGAAGTTGGAGAAAAAGCGAAATTTATGAATGGTTAATAAAAGAAAATCAGAATCCCTTGCCATATATGCTAAAATCCGAACTTCTTTCAATTGCAAAATCGTTGAAAAGACCAAAAATATATGCTGTTGACGAAATAGTACGTGAATATGGCCAAGTTTTAAGATTGCCACCATACCATTGTCAGTTTATTGCCATTGAGTTTATATGGGCAGGGTGAAAATTTTATTATGAGAAGCATGTGGGTGCTGAGCTTAGATCTGACCAGGTTAAAGCTGTTTGGAATGAGGCATTGAATCACATCACAAAGGAGTATTGGCGGAAATCAGTGGATCACACAGAAAACATTATTAGAACCTGGTGGAAGAGAGAAAAAGTACTCGATATCCAAGTTGAACCATTGATCATTGCTCCATTTGAAGAAGATTCGGAAAATGACGAAGAGTTTTCCTACTCTGTTAGTGATAATGATAGTTATAATTAGTTTCTCTTTTTAGTCAAATTTGTTACTTAATTTTTACACATTCACTTAAATCTTCAATCTTCGGCTTCTTCCTTTTACACTTTGTTTCCTGCTTGGAAATAAGATTGTTCTTGTTTTCATATACAACCTTTTGCACCATTCTTAAACTAATTCCAAGCGTCTTAGCTACTTCTTCTTGTACATTCTAAGCAATCCCTTATTTTCTGTTTTCGTTATTAAAATAATTAGTTTTCTTTTTGCATTTCGTTTATTATTTAGTTCATTATTTAGGTATGATTAAAAAGTCCAAAATTTTTTTTTAAACCAAGCTAAGTAAATAAATTGGTGAATACGCTGGGAGATTGATATGCCCGGCGCATTCTCCATATTTTTAGTAGTTAGTTTCAATCTTTTTTGCCTTGTAATGTGTAAATAAATAAATATTCATAAGAAAACGACATTTTAAAGAACTGTCGTAGCTCCCCTCGTATTTATCTTTTTAAAAAAAGCTAAGTAAATAAATTGGTGAATGCCCTGGGAGATAGAAATGCCCGCCGCATTCACCAGTTTTTTTTAAGTTATTTTTAATCTTTTTTTTGCCCTGTAATGTGTAAAAAAAATTGTCTTAAGAAAACGACATTTTAAAGAACTGTCGTAGCTCGCTTCGTATTTATCTTTTTAAACAAAGTTAAATAAATGAATTGCTGAATGCGGTGGGAGATAGAAATGCCCGCCGCATTCATCAGTTTTTTTTTAGTTATTTTTTATCTTTTTTTGACTTTTAACTGATATAAAAGAAAAGATAACACAACTTTTTTAATTTTCTGTGCATCAACGTATAGATTGGGTCGAACGACAAATAATAAATCATAAAAATAAAATGTCATTTTAAAAGTGAGGTTGTAACATGAACTTGCCTTTAAACAAAGTAGTTTTCTGGTCCCTGACTGCACTGCATCACACACAATACAAATTAATTGTTTGTCATTATACCAAAATAAATAGTTTCCCAATAATTATTACAAAAAAACACAATCACACATAAACAAAGAAGAAGACAAGATCAAATAATCGTTAAAAATTAGACGCTGTGCCCTGAAATCGACAAATTAATATGTTATGCACATACATAGGATCATGCTAAATCGTATACTAATTTCTCAAAAACTTAGGTAACAACCATTTTTAAATGAAATATGTACAATTTTAATGAAAGGCTAGGGAGGCATTTTTAGGAGGCGTATACCCAACGGGCTTTATACTTATGGGCTTTTTCACGTCAAGAAAGGAAATAACCAACGTATGTTTTACATGTCGAATCTCGGATACGTAGTATTCCGCAGACATTTTTACGGCTTTAAAGGCATCACGTCAGTTAATAATTATGATCTAAGGTGTATACGCGGCTTTAATATGTCCCATGACGGCATTCAATGTATTGTCAAACTCTCAAGGAAATAACATTTTGGCAGCCACTGATTTTTCAATTTGATTCATATTACGTGGTGACCTTTGAACCCGCACGATAAGAGCGAAGGCGACTATATCAGCAAATATTTTGAAAAGCAATAGGATGTAAACATTGATAGGGTTTTAAAAGTTATTTAGGTTTTCTTACATATTTTTTACAGAAATTTTAAAATTTATATATGTTGAGTATATGCAAAGGATATTATTTTAAATAAAGCTCTGAGTATTAAACTGGAAGTGGCTTAAATAAATTTCACACCCATCATTGTGTTTAGCCACTTTAATCTTTCAGTAATTTTAAGCATTAAAGATTATATAAACAAAGGCTTGCTCATTTTCACATTATTACAGGAAAGGTTCCAGCTTTGCTTGATGGTGACAAAATAATTGTTGAAAGTCTTGATATTTGTGATTATTTGGATGAAAAATACCCTGAAAATCCACTGTATCCAGCAGAGCCTGCTGCCAAAGAGAAGGATAAACAAGTTATTCAACAAATTGGTTCAGCAACTTCAATTTTTGGTAAAATATTATTTTCTAATGAAGAGAAGTCCCCTGAAGAGTGGGTTAAGGAAATAATTAAAGCTCTACAGCCTTTGGAAGACGAATTGGTGGCGAGAGGCACTAAATTCTTTGGTGGAGACAAACCAGGAATGGTAAGAATAAAGAATCCTGTTTATTTTTATTTGGAAATGTAGAATGTCTGAAAACTTTTACTTGGGTTTCTCTATAAATGTGATTAGTGCTTTATCCACAACATAATTATTACTGTTATTCTTAATAAACACATTTCAGATTGATTACATGCTGTGGCCCTGGGCAGAGAGAGCAGGAGCGATTGCCCTTAAATTAGGTACAAAATTGCCCATTACTGATGACCACATTCCTCAATTGCGCAAATGGAGAAAAGCAATGAGAGAAGATCCAGTAGTCGCGGAACTTTACCTTGGTCCAGAAGCTTTTTGGAAAGTAGCTCAGATTACCCTGAAGAAAGAAGTGCCTGATTATGACTCTATATTAAGTGCCTGAGTTGCATAATTTAAACACAAAATGCTTTATTTCACAATTGTTCAGTATTTCACAAGCTTTGTCACGAAAAAATATTATCTGCTCTGTAATATTAAAAATAATATACTCAATGATATATTGATATTCTTACTATTTGTTACTTGCTTTAAATTCTAATGTTTGTTGCTTGTATTATTATAGGTTGCTGTGGATCATAAATAAAATTAGCTAAGAACCTACCTCTATTTGGTTATTGCATCAAAAATTCAATTTCCAATGTTTAATGCCAAAAGTTATGTTAAAAGAAACAGAAAGATTAAAATTATAATTAAAATTGGACACTACACTAATATACTACAATTTAATTTTGTTGTTAAACAAACATTTATTTATTTATTTAATAGACGGGATCAACCCCATTACAAAAAAAAATATTACAAAGTTCAAGACCATAACTTAAAATAGCTAAAAAACAAATATGTTTTTACAGGCAAACCAACATAAAATCAACAGAAGAGTTTACACAATCTCTCTAATTTGATTCCTAAAACTAGGCAAGCCAATGCCCACAACTTCAATATTCTCATGGTTGATAATATTTAAGGTTCTTTTGATAGGGGAGTGAGTGGCATAGTTGGTACTGTGAAAATGCAAAGCAAATAGTCGGTTTCGTCTCAAGAGTCTTGAGGGGACACTGAAGCTAATTCTACCGAGAAGGTCGGGTCATACAATCAGACCATTAAGAAGCTTAAATACAAAGGTTAAATCACCACGAATACGTCTTTCTCTCAATGTTGTCATAGCCAGCACTTCCCGTGCATCATCATAAACATGATCGTTCGGTATTTCCAAATTTCATTTAAATAGACAAAATCTTAAAAACTTATTCTGAATCCTTTCAAGGGCCAGACAGTTGTTCATGTAATAGGGGGACCATATCATTGAGCCATACTCCAATAAAGAAACCACCAAAGACATGTACACTCTCTTACAGGTCTCGACTGATAGCTCTCTACAGTTAGTAGTCCAAAACCCAGAACCCTGGAGGACCTAACCACTATATTATTTATGTGTATATTAAAATTTAAATAATCGTCAAAATAAATGCCAAGATCCTTGATTGTATTAGAATACTGAACAGGGCGTCCCTCTATATTGTATGATGTTACAACTTTTTTACTTCTTTTGTGAAAACTAATATAATTACATTTCTTTATGTTTAAGAATAAGATATTGTTGACACACCAATCATTTAGCCTGAATAGGGTCATTCTGTAACAAAATTTGGTCTTTGGGAGTCTGGATTACTCTATAAAATTTCAGGTTATCTGCAAACAATAAAAAGGCACTATTTTTAAAACATGTAGCTATATCATTAATGATGTTAGAGAGCAATGGTGAGCAGTGTCCACCCTGAGGTACGCCAGAACATACATTGATATTGCTGGATCTAGCACTACCCAATCTAACCTGCTGAGTCCGGCCTGACAAGAAGCTTGTGAACCAGGCAGCTAGATGATTGGAGAAACCAAACACTCTAAGTTTCTCCTGCAAGATTCTGTGATCGACTCTATCAAAAGCCTTGGAGAAGTCTGTATAAATCACATCCATCTGACATCCCCCTCTCCAAGGCATCTAACAGATCCTGCTGATAGATCAACAAGTTAGTGATCGTAGATCTGCCCGACCTAAACCCATGCTGCTGATTGAGCAACAGCTCCTTGTAATAGAAATAAATTTGGTCGTAGATAAGACTGTCCAACAGTTTTGGAATGGCCGACTGGATGCAAATGCCCCTATAGTTACCTATTTGGTCATTATCATCTGATTTAAATATTGGTACCACAAAATTATGCTTCCATAATGAGAAAGAGTGCTGAGCCAAGGGATTTCTGAAAAAGGAAGAATAGAGGGCGAGAAACAGTACAGACACATTTTTGTAAAAAATAGTTTGGTATCCCATCAGGACCTGAACTAACTTCGGCCTTTAATTTTAAATTTTTATCAAAAATCAAACCAACAGACAGTTGGGGATTAGGAATTGTCATATTTTCTCCCACCTGTTGACCCATATAATAATTGTTATTTTTATTTATATTAGTATTGTAGACAGTTGAAAAAAACTGGGCAAAACCCTCCGCTATCTGTTCGCAACCAGAAAATTCATTATCACCATAATACATTGAATTTGGAATTTTATTTACTGCCTTCCTACTGTTGAGGTGATACCAAAGGCTTTTAGGGTCAGTACACAGTAATTGGTCTAAATTTGAAATATAATCACAGTAGCAGATATTCGTTAAAGTTTTGCACCTCGCCCTGAGATTAGAAAATGTGACATAATCAGATTAATCACGAGTACTGATGTAATTCTTGTGAGCAATCTTCTTCTGTGTAACTAGATATTTAAGTTCACCCGAGAACCACTTGGGAAAATCAGATGTCTTATATCTTTTGAGAGGAACACAAAGGGCTATTGCCATGTTTAAAATGTGATAGAATTGAGAGACAGCTATGTTAATATCAGTCGTGTTCAGTATTGTAGTCCAGTCAATTCCAGACAAGTAATTATTAATGCCATCATAATCTGCAAACTTAAAATCATAATAAAATTCTACATACTCTACATTTGGCTTGAATTCACCACACAAATCTAATTGAAAGTTGTACGCTTTGTGGTTTGAGATTTATCAAAAAGGTAGTCGATTGCTTCTGTTACCACAAGATTACTTTTATTAGTGAAGATCAGATCCAAATAAGCATCAAACTGACCTAGAGTTAAACCTGGAGTTAGGACTGCACTCAACCACAGCGCCAAGATTGTCACTCCCCCAGCGAGCATCTGGTACATAAAAATCGTAATCAGAATACTCCTGCCGGAGAATATCTATCGAGTGGCAATGGCTTTCATACAAACTGATTTCAGAATTAGGGAGAATATAAACCCCTCCAATAATAAGATTATTGTTACCCATTTTACATGATATAAACAATTGTTTTACAGAATCATATGCCAACTTAATCCTTTTAGAATTAATTCTATCACTTATATATATTAATACTCCCCCACCTCGGTTCGTACTGCTAGTGACATGAGATCTATCACAGCGGAACAGGTTAAATGATTTTACAGCCAACTCGGCATCAGAGAATCTATCAGAGCCAACTCTCCACAAACACCAACACACTGTATTAAGAAGATAAAACTAGTTTACGGAGTTCTTCAATTTTAGTCCTCAAACCACCAACATTAAAACAAAATACTTGTAATGGGGCTAAACAGTGTTTTTTCTTGTATTCATTTTTATATTTAATTGAAAGATTTGTTTCATCACTATTCTTCCTTCTATTGAATTTAGTGACCACCCGTTTGATGCACTCTCTCTGCATCATGGTTAAATCACCTTTAATTTTATATGTATGATTCCCAGGCACCTTTCGTCCAGCCGACAGTATATATATCCTTAACTATCTTGCTCTCGGAAAAACACTACCTTAAGTGGCCGAACATAATTATCTCTTTGCTTTCCCAGTCTAATCACCTTGCCCATTTTGTCTACGGCCGATTCTTTGTTTATAGATAACAGAAGTTCAGATAACTTTTGCTGATCATCTTGGATTCTGTCTCGAATTTTATTACAATTGGATTCAGGTACATTGTATACTATAATATTGTTAGCCCTCAGTGCTCTATCGTTGACTTCAGTTAAAACAGTATCCATACTAGGTGGCATGTACGGAGAAGCTTCAGACAGCGGAGGATGCTGCTGAGTGATTGAAGATTTTACCGCAGCCAAATCAGTTTTCAGTTCATCAAACGAGCTTGCAAAGGATGTCTTAATAGTTTTAATGTCTTCACTGAGAGCCTTCATGTTCTCCAAAAATCTTGTCATGTTCTTGGTCTCAACCCTCACTGCCTTAATTTGTTGCTCCAAAGAGGTTATCCGTGCTTCCATCATGAATAAATTTTTGAGTTTAGGAGTACAATCTTTACATATATAAGGAATAGATCGACTTACAGCTGCAATTGCCCGGACTTCACTGGATCCAATTTAAAACAGTTATTGACACAGAGAAAAGATGTTAAAGGTTGATACCCTTAATACTATTTACAAATTCTCTTTCTTTGAAACTGCAGTACCTGAGAATACTAACACTTGGGGGAAGAGCGTTAAAAAATGTTATGCCATAGTTAGTTTCATTCTTGGCTTGGGAAAGTCTCAAACATTCTGGGGCGAAGTTAGCACTTTTACAGGTCCGCTTTAAATAAAGAGATTCCTGGGTATAAAAAAGGCTTTATCCTTACATAAAGTAGACACTCTAGTATTAAAAGTTAGCAATTTTAGCCGCTCCAGCTGAACAAGAACTGACAGAAACTATCCCTGTATCCCAGAACTCTTAAGACATTTCCTCTGTAAGCCAAATATTGTGTGAGCATGGGCAGAATATCTCCATTCCAGAATTGCATAGATCATTGTATAATGATGAAATAATATGTAAGTCGGAACTTTAAAGAGACACAAGAATATAAACTCTGAAAAAACACATTAACTTTGACTACTTAGCTCTGAGACAGACACTTTCGGCAATATTTGGATTTTAGAAACTGAAGTTGAATGTGCCTCATCAACGCCAGAATCTTTTATAATTTCATTTTTATAGGTTCATATTATGTTCCCTAAGTGATCGTGTCGTCAGCATGTATAAAGTTAACACCCCTCTGAAAATTTGGGTCGAGGACATATCTTGGGATACACTCAGGTGTAAATGGAAACCAGACATCACGCAAAGCTGACTCAACCCAATTCAAAACCCTCAATGACTGAGGACAAGATGGTATATTTCCAGCAGGACACAGTACACATATTATGCTGAAGGGCAAATTGCCTCTGAAAGAATAAGTTATATCTTTGGAAGTGGTCACATATTTGTGTTTTCAAAGCCCACTCAAAAATTTAAGAAATAACTGGCAAAATTGATATTAGCCTATGATTGGATTTGTCATCTGGTAATCCCTTATTTTTGAAGAGTGATACCACTTTGGCACCATGCACCGCCTACCAAGATCTTCAATATTTAAGTTTGGAGCCCGATATTTCCAAAACGGTTTATTTAAAAGTAGGAGAAAACCATGAATATTTGAAATCAGAAAATTTCTCTCCTTTTAACTATGAAGTAAAAGGGTGATACATAGGGTATTCCATAAGAAATAACCATTTATTAAATTTGGACATTTCTAAGAGAAAAAAATTCTGAAATCGGATTCAAAATTTTAGGTAAAACCCCAAAACTTTTGAATAAAACTTTTTTTTGACTTTTGACCTAATCCCTGTGGAGGAGGTGTTAATATATGGGGAAAGACCCGTACATACGTCCAACAATAGTAATATAATATCAATTTCAAGTACAATTTAAAATATAATTTAGGTCATCAATTTAAAAAGGCTAAAATTTTAGCATATATTATGTTAAAGATTTAGGTTAGTCGTGGACAGAAAAAGTAAATACTCATTGTGGCTATAAAATGCATTTTCTAGTAAAATTGTCTTTAAAACATCTTTAAACTTAGTTAAGGACAATTCCTTAATATTATTTGGTAAACATTATAATACTTAATAATTGCCCAGTATCCTGGACTATTTTGAAATCTCTTTAAGCGTCAACATGTGTTTCTTGGCTGGTAATCATGTATCTCTGTTCGTCTTCTTCTCCTTTGGCCTGGCTTACATCATAACAGACTAACCAACATAATCTGTTTGCACACCATAGAGCTTCTAGAAATATGGCGAAGTGTTGCAAATGTGAAAAAGCATTTACAGATATATGCAAGTTTGTTGACTGTGATGGCTGTAGGCAACAATTTCATTATGAATGTTCAGATCTGACTAGTTCGGAGATCAGAGTCATAGAATTGAAGAATAAACGTAGTTTAAAATATTTTTGTACTCTCTGCCTTGAGGGTTTAAAGCTCATCCCGGTTCTTCAGAGGCGTATTGAATCTTTGGAGGGAAAACTTATTAGAAGCCAACATGACCACCCAATTTAGTGAGGTTATTGATAAAATGAGTTATCTGCACAATAACCAACAGCAAGTCAATAATATACCACCTAGTACTTCTCAATCCCAGGTCAACGACAGCAAAGATTTAATGCAAGAGGTCGCGGAATGAATAATATCATGCTGTGTAATATGGAAATCTTACCACACACTTCAGAAATTACCCAAATATCTAATCTTCTAAACTCAGTTACTGGCAAGCAAGTGCATGTCTCAGAAGCGATTAAGTTGGGCAGACCAAATAGTTAAGGTCGTAAATGTCTCAAGATAATTCTATCAAACAATTCTGATGTAACCAGTGTACTAAAGAACCGGAGGAGGTTCTTTAGTACACTGGAGGTCAAGTTTGACAATGGCAGGCCTGTCATCGCCACAAAAAACTAAATCCTTCCAGCACTTCACACCACCTACGTCTTTGTTATCAAAATGTACGTGGCCTCCGCACCAAGACTGATAAGCTTTATACAGGGATCTCCGTGTGCGACTTTGACATCATTCCCTTCACCGAAACGTGGCTTCAACCAGATATTCTCGACTCTGAATTGTGTCCAGAAACATTTAGAGTGCTCAGATCTGACAGACAGCTGGATAGAGTGGCCGCTACTCGTGGTGGTGGCTGCTTGGTCGCAGCTTTACACAACATCCACCTAGAGAGGGTTAACTTGGAAGACATCCTTAACTCCACACCACTTATAGATGTTTTAGATTGTAAGCTCACTTATGGTTATTTTGTATTTTATTTATTTGTAATCTATGTCCCTCCTTGCACAACCGAGAGAGACTTTGAGACCTTGTGTGAAACAATTGTCACTGGATCTGGTCCACACAAAATGCGTTATGATTGTTGGAGATTTTAATGTTCTGTCTTATCAGACAACCGAAGCTAGCAGTGTCAAGTGCAAGCTTTTGACCAACCTATGCGAGATCCTTGGTCTTAAGCAGCTTAACAATATTTCAAATGTTAATAATAGGCTTCTTGACTTGGTTTTTTCAAATTTCGACGTCAGTGTCATCAAAAGTATATCACCGCTTATTGACGAAGATTTGCATCATCCTGCGTTGACAATTTCTTTTAAATCGGCTTCCCCTCATAAATATAATCCTTCTATAAGTTCAAATAATCTACAGCAGTTTAACTTCAGAAAAGCAGACTTTCCACTCATGTATAATTTGTTGTTTGATGCAGACTGGTTGTCAGTCTTGCAGTCTTCTGACGTTGACAGCGCTTGCAAGGAACTTTACAAAAGACTTGATTCAGCTTTTGCTGCTTCAGCACCTTTAAAACAATGAAGACGACGGCGATTTCCAGTATGGTTTTCAAAACAAATTATTTCTAATATCTTTAAGAAGGAAAAAGCATATCGTGATTATATATCCTCTCCAACTGAATTTAATCTTTCCAGATACAACAGGCTTCGTCAGACAGTAAAATCTCAAGCCCGTGAGGCCTATAACTCATTTGTGACCCAAGCCGAGGAGAACATTGTCACTGATCCCTCATCGTTTTGGTCTTTCGTTAGAGCTAAGAAAGGTCACTCTTCACTTATTGACCGTCTACAGTTTGTTGAGGTGGAAGGTTGCAGATCTAATACCTTTGTTTCAACTTCTGGAGTCCCACAGGGATCCAGTCTCGGCCCACTTCTTTTTATCTTTTATATTAATGATCTTATAGAACTGATTTCCTGCCTTAGACTAGCTTATGCTAATGATCTGAAAATATTCTGGTGTATCAATAGTATCTTGGACTGCTTGTTCTTACAGAGTAACTTGGACCTAATTAGGGGGAGGTGCAGTCGAAATCAGTTATGTCTTAACATCTCGAAATGCTGTGTGATCTCCTTTTACCGAACCAAGGATCCTGTTTTGTTTAATTACAATATAGACAATCAAATCCTCTGTAGAAGTACTTCTATTAAAGATCTAGGGGTTGTATTCGACGATAGGCTCACATTTGTGCCACATATTGAACAGACAGTGAACTCCTCGTTGAAACTTCTGGGTTTTGTCATTCGAAATAGCCGACTCTTTAACAACTCAAACTCAATAAAACTATTGTACTTTTCCTTTGTTAGATCAAGACTGGAATACGGTTCCTTGGTGTGGTGTCCTTTCTATGAATGTCTACGTCGATGTGGCTACATCGATAGTGTTCAGAGAAGGGTTTTAAAGTTTCTTATGTTTCGTGAGGATGGAATATATCCTGTTAGGGGACATGATCATGATCTGATGTTAGGTAGATTTAATCTGCAATCTCTGGCCATAAGGAGAACAACTCATTTTGTAACATTCTTATGGAAGTTGGTCAATAATCAAATAAATTCTCCTCCTCTCTTGAACGATATTCTATTTTATGTACCACGATTTGCTTCTAGAGCAAATATCACTTTTGCTTTAGATCGCGCCAGAACTAACATTAGGTTTCAGGATCCTGTATATCAAATGTGCAGAATTTTTAATTCAGTATCATCAACCTGTGACATATTTGTATGCTCCATAAAGGATCTAGTTTTGTCTCTGACAAACCAACAGTTACCATAATTCTTTTTCTCTTCCTTGTTTCCCTTGTCCTATGAATCGCTTTCTTTGTTCATTCTAATGTTAATTTACATCTCCTTTAATTTTGATATATACATGATGTTACTATAGTAATTTAAGTTTTCCTTAATTTTCTTTCTTTTTGTTATTTCATTTATAGTAATTTAATACTTGTTTACACTTTCAAAACATTAATTGTAGATTTTCCTGTAACTGGGCTTTGCGTGTTGGAAATAAACTGCTAAATAAATAAATATCTTTATGAGTGGCAAACAAATGAATACTCCTCACTATGTACAATAGATTATCAAAAAGGTGTAGGGAAGGCAAGGTAAGTATTCGCAGTTTCTCCGTATCCCAAACCACCGATTATTCTGATAGCTTTCTTTTGCAAGCCAAATAATAGATGTTAGGTATTTGGAGAAATATATAGATGCAAGAAGAGCACTGCAGGATAGCTGATGAAGATGGCAAAGTATGCTGACCTCAATGCTCGGCAAGAAACATTCTCAGTGAGTCGACGAAGCAAAAAGTCGTGCAGCTAAAAATTGCAGATATTCCACTGAGCCCTCTGATCCATGTGAACTCCAAGAAGCTTGGTCTGATGAACGGAATTACCTACAGCTTCCAGATCTCTCAGAGTAATAACCATGCTTTCTTTTTGTTGATTGGTGCTTTGTGTCGCCGTGCTAAATATGATTTTAGTAGTGGGACACTGTCCTGAAAACGATTGGCGTTTATCTTCTCCAACAAGGCTCCATGTCAATACAATCAAAGGCCTTACTGAGATCACAGAAGAGAACTACATCATAAGCCCATTAATCACATCCAAAACTGATGAAGACATCAGGGTCATGTTTCTGCATTTGCGGAAACCAAACTATTCACCAGCAAGAAGATTATGCCCCTCAAAAAATGAGTATCTCTTCAGATATGACATTTTCAAATATTTTAAATAATAAAGATATTGGTCTGTAATTTTCAGCCTTCTTCAAGCATTTGGGAAAGGTTTTTTCTCTGATAATCAATATTTAAATATAATTATTATTTATTAAATATAAGGATTAAGTATAATAATAATTGATAATCCTTGTGAGGGGTACCCGAATCAGATTCAAAACCGACTTTATGACCCTGATATTAAAACTATATATATGTCCCTGCTGTTTTTATTTTTTAGACTTTGGATTATGTCTCTAACTTTATTAAAACTTAGTTCCGAGAAGGAAAAAGTACTTGGCACAACATTTGCTTCATAATTCTAGCGGGATTGATCCGATCGACTCCGGCAAGTCCTGCACAATTTCACTGGCAACACTCAAAAGAAAAGATAAAGACACAAAAAGAAATCATTAAAATCATCAGAGTTCAGATTTTTAGCCTCTGCACTTTTTGCTTTAGAAAACCAATATTTTTATTTGTAATTTGCCATATGCACTTTACTGAGTTTGCTAACGATTCAATGCGAAAATCATTAGCAGATATTTTGGCGTTACAAATAGCATTTTATATACACTTTTGTATATATTTCCAGAATTATCAAATGGACCATTAATATCCAATTAAACCATGCAATACCACCTTCTGGTCTTACTGTAAACATTTTTTAGAAAAACATTCATTAAGCGACTGCTGGAAGATATTTATAAACCCTTCGCATCTCATTTTAGCACTCAACATCATCATGATCTCATTAAGACTGTTATGAAACAAAAATAAACTCTTCTGAGTTATTGGTCTAAACTTGTTTCTTGATTCCAGTAGATATTTCACATTTGACAAAATAGAAATAGTGACCATTTGACCAAGTCATCTGATATATCAAGACTTATTACCTGAGAGTGATGAACACCTGCACTCACAAAGACACTATCCAGACAAGAATTCTCTTTGGTGCCCAGCCTCTTGCATACCAAACTCAGTAAACAAACCAGTCAGTTTTACAGCTTTCGGTTCTTGGGTCTCAAAATGGACATTAAGATCATCATCCAGCACAAGTCTTCTGCTAGTTCCAAAATGATTGAGAAGGTTTTCAAGATCTGACAAAAAGTTATTAGGTCCTAACGTCGCTTTTTTTTTGTCTAAAAGCCGAATCGATTAGAAGAAAATGGCAAAATATTAACAAAAGACAAGAGCCCCAAAAAAATTCCAGGCAAATTTGGTGTGAAAATATGTCGAAGATAATCTGGGAGACTGGTTTTATAGCATGTCCTTATAGTTGAAGAGTTTTGGATTTGTAACTTTTCATTTAGGGCCAAGGAGCGATTATAGGCAAGTAGAATCAATATAAACATGCTTAAGATTTATTACAAGAATTTTGCAAACAAATGTGTAAATATTTTTAGGGGTACCACTTTTTGCCATCAGGAACTGCTTGCAGATTGCCAGATATAAGTCACTATACAGAGCATTTAACAAAACAAAAACATTTAACTCGTTTAAAAAGACACAAGAATATTTAATACATATTTCAACATTGTAATCTACTTAACATGCGCATGCAAGACTTCTCGGACAAATATTGCAGTTCCACCCCCTGTACATTCTTTCCTTGCAGAAAAGCGCTGTATGTATAGTGAGTACATTTCAGCTTCTGATGTCCAGTGTTCAGTCACACAAATTACATCTAAGCCTTTATTAATAACAAAAGCCTCCAGCTATGAGATGCTGCATCTGGATTTTCGACAGGGATAGCACATCTTAAATATGGTGTACCTCAAGGGTCAGTGTTGGGTCCTATTTTATTTTTATTATACGTTAATAACTTAAGCTCTCTATCACTGCATGGACTAGTGGTTCAGTTTGCCGATGATACTACAATTCTGTGGCATAACAAAGATCAAAAAGTAGTCAGATCTCTCATAGTAGAGGACCTTCACAAAATTAAAGAGTGGTGCATCTGCAATCAGCTTGTATTCAATGTTGATAAGACTTTTGTTCTGGGCTTTAAGTGTAATGTAGAGGGTTTTTTGTTTGATGAGCAGAGCCCACTACATGGTAGGGATTATTGTCGATTTCTCGGCCTCTTCATTGATGAGAGTTTAAGGTTTGACGACCATGTTTTGGGCCTCGCTGCTAAACTTTCTTCTGGTTGTTTTGCAGTCAGGGTTGCCAGGCATGAATTGGGGGGGTTGTTTGCTCGTTCAGTTTATTTCGCCTTAATAGACTCTCATATCCGTTATGGGTTGCCATTTTGGGGTTTGTGGTCCAAAGGACTCCTTAACATAATTTTTACTATTCAGAAAAAAGCATTAATGTATCTGTCGGTCTGAGAGTCTATTGTAAACCTCTTTTTGTAGCTGAAAGAATTTTAAGTTTTCTCACTCTTTATATTGGAAACTGCAACACTCATACATAAGTCCACCATCCTGCACCAGTCATAATACTCGTCAAGTGGGCAACTTATCTCTTCCAATCCCCACCTCCTCACTTACGAGAAACTCTCTTATATTTATTAGTCGTAAAATATTTAATCATGTTCCTTTTTCGATTAGGACTGTTACAGACCTTAAAAAGTTTAGGAGAGAACTAAAGAAATTAATCTTACCAAAAGCTTACTACAGCATTAAAGAGTATTTTAACGATTCATTTTAATATTTAAAATTAATTATGTCTGTTGATCAGATCTATTTTATTATTATTTTTTTTATTATTCTTGTTTTATGTTAGTTCTCACCTTTTCTTTTCTTCTTTTTTTGGTTTTTTCTTTGTTTATATAAAATATGCTATATCAAAATCGATTCTGTATTCTGTTTTGTCCTGTATAACAAAATAAATACTTGTATTATAAATTCTAGGATTAGGAAGCTTTTAGCACAAGTTTGTAAACTTAGCAAATAAAGTATATTTTGACTTGACTTGTTTCTTAGGGACTGTATATTAATGTTTAAGGTTTCTGATTATTTAAGCCTGGATTTGTTCAATTTCCTTCTTTGAGCTACTAGGCGTTTGAGGTTAACAACTTATTTATATATAGCGCCTTAGGCCAGAAGTGAGGAAGCAAGACCTCTAACTCACTTTCTTGATGTATTCCTATTTTAAAATTGCTTGCATACTGGCCTTAAGTGCAAAATTTTTCTGCACTTGATGCACCGGATGACATTTCCACACCATTATCTTTCAAATAGGTTTGTATGTTCTCAATTGTAGAATCCTCTGAAAAGCCTGACAGGAATAGCCATCTATAGATTTAAGAATTCAACCACATTTTGACTTTTGTGCCTCAGTGCAGTATTTATTTAATATAAACCAGACTAACAGACTTCAGAATCGGGGCGTGAGGGTGATATTAAATGCACACCGCTTTGCTTACACCAATATCTTCTATATTTCTTTCTATGATTTTTATATATAGGATTGTAAATAATTTAGCGCCACCTTATTTCAAACAGTTCATTACTTTTAATAGAAATGTCCATGATTACCATACAAGAAATAGTGATGATTCCAATAGCAAATTTTAGAAGTACCATGATTTCTTTGTTTTTTAAGGGTTTTCAAAAATAATAGTCTTCCTTGAGAAATAAAGGAATCACAATCTCTTGATCAGTTTAAAACTGTTCTAAAGAATTATATGAATAATATAAATTAGTTTGAATAATATAAATTAATTTGGAAATTGGCGAATCAGGGCAATAAACTAATGTGGTTGGTGGAAATTCATTTATTTGTTTGTTTTTCTTTTAAGAGGGCAAAATTGTGCTTATTATTATTTTTTATTTATTTGTTACCTAGTTAAGTTACTTATTTAGTATAGTTTTGTTTTTATGTTTATTAGATGTACCTACTTAATAAAGATATATATTATTATTTTATTTATTTTTTTTTTTACTAGAATATCTGGTGACAACGGATTTATTAAAAATATGATGCAAAATCAATATGGTCAACATGTAACTGCATTTCTTCAAGAAAAATGTAAATACCTATTTGGATCCTGCACTCTCTTCAGCCTATTTTTGTAGTACTTACATATTTGTTCCACAGAAAAATTAATTTTTTAACATGTTTAAAAAATGCAAACCCAGGAATTAAGTGGAAAAGCTAAGTGGTTACATTTTCTACTGTACCTAAGGATTTTTCAAATTTCTAAGTCAAATATAAGTAAAAGAATCAATAATCAATTGCTTATTGTTAAAAGAGAGCAACTTTTTGGTAAAAACCTTTCAGAAAAACAAAAACAACAGTACATATAAAAGAAGCTGTAATTAATCATTAATTACTAAAAAAAAATATATATATCAAACTATTTTAGTCATTTTGTACTTTATTTAAACTTAAACTAATAAGCGTTCAATTTCCTGCTGGATCGTCTGTATTTGAGGTTTCAGTTGAGAACCTTCATTAATGGTCACACTGCATGCAATAACAGACCTTGATACACCACATGCACGTCCTAAGGCCTGTTTCGACCTTATGAATACGTAGGGAACATTCTTGTCTTCACACAACAAGGGTAAATGCATTAAAATCTCGATTGGCTCAGCATCGGCGGCCATAACAATGAACTCGGCTATGCCTCTGTTCAGTGTTTTGGTCACTTCATTGGCCCCTTTACGCAACTGCTTGTAATTCATTGCCTGTTGCACCAAATTAAGGATTTTGGTGGTTAAGATTGGGTCGGCAAGGGGGTAAGCTTTAGGGTTGATTTCTTCGGCCTAAATTGACATAAATGTTTTTAATGATGGACATCCTCAAAGAAATTTTTAACTCACCATTGTAATTTATCAACTGCAGGAAGTTTTTTTCAGAAGAATTAATATATTTATTATATTTTTATCGAAAACTGCAACCTCTCGGCGTATTTTTCGCTTCACGGAGGTGCAAAAGAATATTTAATTTTATTAGGCAAACAAAACAAAAGTGGCAAAACACGTTTTACGTTGCGTGCTTCTGAAATTTTAAATTAGGTTAGGGAAGGCGTGCAGAGAAGCAACTACAGTGTTGCCACATGACTAAGCCATGACTTCATTACGGATTTTTGTCAGATGGTATAGTAGGGATGGGCACCTACATGCAAATAAAGGTTGTCTTTGTGTTGGCCTAAACAACCTTTAAGGCAGAGTTGCAAGGGTCTAGAAAACTTAAATCGTTTTTTTGATTTAAATCATTTTAATGACTTAAGTCATTTTATTTTAATTCATTTCAAAAATGCTGACTTAAGACTTAAAATTTAAGTCATTTTTTAAATTATTTGTGACTTAAATACTTTTGTCTAAAATAGAAAAAACTTAAGTCAGTAATAAAGGACTTAAATCAGAAGTTATGATTGAAGTCACCGAGAAACGATTTAAGTCATCTAAAAAGGATTTAAGTCATATAAAAATGATTTAAGTTAAAAAAAAGATTTAAGTTTTTATAAAAGACTTAACAAGGTAAACCATTTAATTTATTTGGAAAAGACTTAAGTTTTTAAAGAAAAGATTTAAGTCAGTAGTAGTATTCATCGCGTAGCGGAAGATCAATCATACTTCAGTGCCGAGTGTGCCGACGACCGACGCTCTCATGCCCGTCAACTGAAATCGAAAATCGACTTCCGACTTCCGACTAGTCGACTCCAATTTTGTTTGCAAATAGTCGTATAATCTTGCGTGTGCGTACTACTGGGCATTTTTGTTGGGGGAATCACAGACCTCGTATTGTATCGTAACAGACAGACAGTATTGTGTTGTGCTATTGTTTTCTGCCAGATTAGTAATATATTAGACGTGTCCCTGGGCAAAAAAACACTTTTTGTGATTTGTGAAGTGAACTTTTTGGATTGTGTTTGTTTATTAATCCAAACAGGTAAGGAATAATATATTTATAATGTTTCCGTTTGTTTTTTATAATTTGAGGGAGGGATACTCAATAGACAATAGGGTTAAGGTAAGTATTATGAACCCACACAATTTACAGTATTTTTGTATTATTTGGCATAATTATTAAAGATTAGATGGTTCTAAACTTATTTAACTATGAAAGGGTAGTTTTATTTTATAATAATGAAGTAAAAACTTGGTTAAAAACTCCTATACATTCCATTACTGTAAAGGTAGATATTATCAGAAAATTTACGTTTTTTTAATATTTCCTGGGTGGATATTGATAACTGAACACTTTGAAATTGAACTAAAACCAAAAAATACGTTTTTCTGCAAAAAAACTCCCCAAAAACATGTAAAAAACAGTTTTAAGTGCCGCGATCCACACTGAAATGTAACTTTTAATGTATTCTATAAAGCACAGACTATCGATTAAAATTTGAAAAATCCCTAAATTTGTGGGTTCATAATCCTTACCACACCCGTGACAAATTTACGATTTATAACTAACAATAACAATACACTTTGGTTGGGTTGGGGGTGAATTAATACATGAACACATGACATGGGTAAATCAAGTAATCACCGAAAAATAGTTTTAATCGTATTTAATTTCCTAAATGTTGTTTAAAATTTCGAAATCTGTATTTTTAAGTTTAACAATAACTCAATTTTATTAAATAGAACGGTATCGGGAACAAATACTTTTTAAATGCACTTTCTACTTCCAATATTTTGATACAATCATTTTTTTAATCGGTTGATAAATAAGCCCATAAGAAGAAAAAACTTATCAAGTAAATACGTTATAATAAAATTGATTCAATAAAAATAGGATAGAAGGGTCACTGTCACTATAGAATAGGTTATACTGATTTTCGTGTTTATTTACAGAATGTCCAAGGAAGACTTAGAGTTGGATGACGAAATGCTCTTAGACACTGAGAGTGACGATCTAGAAACTCTAGAAGATCCTTTCGCTCCAAGCGAAGATGAGAGAGATCCTAACTACGACCCAGCTACTGAGGCCAAGAACAATTTTAAAACCAAAATAGAGGATTATTTTAACGTAAAGTCATTGGTAAAGGCACAAAATAAAATAAAAAACTATATCAAACCAAGTGACCCAAGATCTGTAATGGAAATTGATGAAGCTTCCGTATCAACTTCTAGTTCATGCTATCCCCAAGAAGATGAAGATAATGAAGAAACATCAAATGAATCAGCATTATTTGATGGCAAATTTTTTAAAATTGTTAGCCGAAGTAATAATTTTAATATTGCTGCAATATGTCAAATTTGTAAAGGCACGAAATCCATTAAAGGAAAAACAACAGTAACAACAAATTTTATGAGGCATTTAAAGGTTAAGCACGTCACAGCGTTTAATAACTATACTAAATACAAAAGAGTTAAAAAACAAAGTCTAAAATCAAAATATAAAAAGGATGATAAACTCTCAGAGTCTGAGCAGGTTCAGAAGCCATTTAAGAGCAACAAGCAACTAGATAATAGTTCAGGCAAGTGCCATTACGCAAGATCGATTCGACCAGCGGCTTCTTAAATTTGTTATTAATACCATGAGCTCCGTTTCAGTCCTTAGCAATCCCAATTTTATTCAGATATTTGATGGATTTAATTGGAAAGTTATGTCTAGAACAACAGCTGTAAAAAAAATAACGTCGCTAAGGACTAACTTTTTTAGTAACGTTAAGTCTTTGCTACAAGATGTGCCATTTGTATGTACCACAGCTGATATCTGGTCATCCAAGAAAAGAAGCTTGTTGGAAGTGACATGTCATTGGATCGATAACCAAACACTTCAACGAAAATCAATCGCATTAGCATGCAGACGCTTTAGTGTAACACACTCATTTGACAAAATTGCAGAGATGAGAGATGATATTAACAATTTTTTTGGCTTGTCTGAAACAAAAATTATAGGAACGGTAACTCATAATGATCATTAAAGCTTTCAAGGAATTCGGAATAAATCTTCAAGAGTGTGACGATGACGAAGAAACGATATCACAGGCTTCAGAGTTAAACGATGAAGATGAAGACGAATTGATATTGCCAACATCAACTACCTCTGAATATGATGATCAAAGTAACAGGCATTTCATTTTACCCAATCATTTCCGTTGTGTCACCCATACGATAAATTTAATAGCTACAACAGATATAACTAAAACAATAAACAAAAGTCATTCTCTACGTAGTAAGCACACGACCATAATGAATAAGTGTTCCTTATTATGGAATAAGTGTGGCCGCGCAAAGTCTGCAGAGATTGTTAAAGAAACATTGGGTCATTACCTTAGCTATCCAGGGGTCACTAGATGGAATTCCTATTATGATGCACTAGCCCAAATTTTAAAGGAAATAGATAAACTTAATGTTTTGTTTGAAAAATACCTACTTTGGTAGCGTTTTCCCAACAATCGGAAGCCTGTATGTTAAATTTCATAGAATGAAGACTCAAAGTTTTAGATACTTAAATTTAGTAGTAGAGAGCTGTTTAAACTCTTTAACAGTGCGGTTTGCAAGCTATTTTTCTTTAACAAAATTGTCATGGTTTGCTTTAGTTGCCACTATTACTCATCCGAAATTTAAGTTGCGTTGGTTAAGTGCTTTTAAGGATACTGGGTTGGCCCTAAGTACAACTGAGTTGAAGAATATAGTCATTCAGGCAGTATCTGATTCTGAACTTAATTCTATTGAGAAAAAATCAGAACTAAATGCCGTGAAATGTTCCGAAAATACGTTCGAAACTGATTTTTTTGAGTTTAGCGACACAAGTGATTCCTTAAATCTAGCCTCAGCCAATTCTTTAAATGAATTTGAATTGCAGTATTTGCAATACTTGCAAGATTCTGAAAATAATATTGAAATGTTAAATAAATATCCATGCATTAAGCGAGCTTTTAATAAATTCAACGCTGTATTGCCATCTTCGGCACACGTCGAAAGATTGTTTTCGTTTGCAACATTCATCAATTCTCCTAGGCGGCATGCACTCTCTGATTTAAATTTTGAAAACCTAGTATTATTGAAAGCCAATAAAATATAACGCATTCTACTTTCTACTACATTATACGCACATGACATACAGGGGATCGATTTTTGATTTGGGACCAGAGAGCGTCCCCGGGAGAGACAAATGCATCCTATTGGTCGAAATGGCCAATAGTTCAGGAGAACTGTCCCTTTTGACACTAAAGACAGTCTTTTTGAGAGAGGTTCGTTCTTCTGGGTTTGGGTAGGTTCTCTTCCCTGATTAGGTTCTCTTCCCAGGAGGGTCCCTGCTCCCAAGTCAAGAAGACGCACGGGCCACTTTCTACTAGACATGAATGGTCCATTTGATATCTTAATTAAAAACATTGCTTAGTGTCCAAATTTAAAAAAAATACTTTCTGACAAGTGACAAATGTATGTATTATGTATATATTTAAAAAAAGTTGTTTAAGTTGGTTTAATGTTCCCTGTAAATTTAGGTACTTGTTTTATTTTCCTACTTGAATGTATGTTCCGTAGGTTCAGCTGTGTTTAACTTTAATATAAACATTTCCAAAGTCCTAATATAGTGGTTTATTTCCTCAGGGTGCCGAGTGGTATCTATAATATAACTTAATAATATTGTAACGAAACACTAAAACAAAAAACTTGCTTTCAGGTTCACCCAGTTTGAAAAGTGTATTTTACTTATATGTTACTTGTCAAAAAAAGTCAATGTTACTTGCCTACAGTACTCACCAGTGCAGCCCCTACCTATCCTATAACGTTGACCAATTTAATTGTGATCACCCATTGTGATAACTTATAAAATTAGATAAAAATGATCTTCTAGTTGCACTTCTGCCACATATTAGCCAGTAATAATAAGTACCAGTGTACCAGTAATAAAATAATATTAAAATGTACGAAATATAAATTCTTGAATGTAATTTTTGTTATATTTGCTTGAGAATTTTGATTTATATCATACCTTTTTTTGACATTATATATCAATGACACTCGTACCGTATAATGATTTAAATCAAAATTTAAGACTTAAGTCAAAAAATCGACTTAAATCATATCATATTGATTGATTTAAATCAAAATTAAAGACTTAAGTCATAAATTTGACTTAAATCATGCTATTTTTAAGTCTTTAGTAAAATGACTTGACTTAAAAGAAAACGATTTAAGTCAAGACTTAAGATTTAAATCATTTGAATGTTGAACTCGATTTGACTTAAAACTTAAATCAATTTGATTTTGGATGTGACTTAAAACTTAAGTCTATTTAAATTTGACTTGTTGCAACTCTGTATATGAATATATTTTACAAAAAAAAAACAAACAAAAAATCCATACAGATATAGATAAAAATATAGGAACTAAATCACCGATTCTAAAAGGTCTTAACATAAAAATAAAATGAATAAAAAAACTTAAATATGTACAAGGAACAGCGTAAGATATTATACATAAACAACAAACGAAAAAAATAAGATATGTATATTTATATATAAAAAAAAAATTTCTCTTTGTCCAGATACTTAAATAACAAAAAACAAAAGTAAACCTATTAACTAATGATGTATACATATTATACAATAAATAATTACATTTTATATATCTATAAATATTTTGGCTTTTGTTGCAAAAGTTTTTCTGAAGGTTGCCATATATAGCATACGTTATTATCCAGCATATCTGAGGATAATAAGATGGAATTGCACATAGTTATATTCAGTCTATTTCTTAGATCATTTTTAATAAGACTCAATTTGGAAAATTTTCTTTCGGCTGCAGCAGAAGAATGAGGCAGGCACATTACAGTCTTTATTAATTTTGTTAGGTTTGGAAACATATCCATATCTAGCTCGTTTTTACAGTCAAATAGGTGTAACCAAATAGAATCAAAATCAGTTGTTTGTTTTTTTAAATCAATATCTGGTAACGTTGGCCACTCTAAGTCTAATTACTGAGGGGATAAATTGAGAAATTTAAAATACTTTTGAGCTTCAAAAATTGACGCAATATCGCCACTCGTAGCTACTTATTTGTGTCGAAAGTTCAACATAAAAACTTAATATATTTACCCTAAACTTGTTTAATTCTGACTCCAAGATACTGTTTTCACTTAAAAATAATGCTGCATTTGGCCCTATATATAAATGTTCAAGGTTTACAAAAAAATCTGGGTTAGCAGGATTAATTTTAGACAATTGCATATTATTAATAATATCTTTTTTCATGTAATTTTTTAATATTGTTTTATATGTGCTTGTAAATTTAGAATACAAATTTTGAATTTGAGTGTTTTCAGACTGAAATATTAGATTCATTGAGTTTATTACATCTAGTATATAAGAAAGAAATAGCAAGTATAATTTATATATAGGATTTTTTAAGTGTTCAAGTAGAATTCCGTCTACATGCAAACTATCTATTTTAGTTTCAAAAATAAAGTTAGTAAAATAAAGTTTTAGGGCTTCCCATAGTGTAAGAACCCTATCCACTACAGCCTACAAAAAAAGTGTAGTTAAAATTATTTATAAAACTATATTTAAGTTATCTGCAGAGACAGCCATCTTGTCTGTGATGGACGTAACATTTTATGGGGCTTCAAATCAATAAAAATTTGGAATTGTTCAAAGTCTGCAATCCGCTTAGCACTATTGGAAAAATGGTTATATAAACTTCTCACAAACTCCTCAACAGACTTTGGTAATTTTGTACAAACTGCACTGGAACATAAGTGCAATGAATAGCATGTGCACCCCAAAACAAACAAATCTTTATTTTTCTCCTTAAACTTAGCTTGAACTCCTGCTTTATGTCCCATCATCACACTAGCATTGTCTGCACCAAATCCAATCATATTTTCAAGAGATATACCATAAGTATTTAAAACATTAATTATTGCATTAAATATAGATTCAGATGTAGCACTTTCTACTTGAATCAAACCTAGAAATTTATCTTTTACTCCTATCTTGTCAAAAAATCTTATCACTATAACCAGAGATTTTTTTGTTGACACATCTGTAGTTTCATCGATGATGAGAGAATAAAATGGGTGACCATCATCCTCTAAGCTTTGCTTCAGCTTTCTTATACTGTCCTTCGCCAATAACTCATTTGTAATAGCCGTAGCTTTGGTCTTGCCACAATTCAAGCTTTTAGCGATGTTTGAATCTGGACACACAGATTCGACTAATTTTGGTAAGTGATCCATTAGCTTAAATAGAAGGTTGTGCTTATGCAGGAACATGGTGAGTTTTAACTCAGCACTAAAAACTGCCCTTTGATGGTCTTTTTTTTTCTTATTGCAAAAAAAGCCATCTAGTTTAATGGTGGATTATTGATGTTTGAGATATGTTTTGAAGACTGGTCATGTCTTGTTAGGTGACTGCTCCCTCCTACAATTGCTGTGTCACAACACTTGCAATAGGCATTATTATTCCTTTTCTCAACCCAATGAAATTGTTTTATCCATTAATCTCTAAAATTGTGTTTATAGATTTTTTTCTCTTAGCCACTGGCTCATGTGGAATATCATCATCATCATCATCTGATGAGATGAATGGATCTTGGGATGGACATGTCCTAAAAAATTTAAAATAATAAAGTAAAAATTAAAATAATGAATAAATATAATATATTATATTTATACATGCAGATTTCTAATATATGTATGTTAATTTTATAAATAAATAGAAAAAGAAAATTATTCTATGTTGATTTATTAATAATGATATTGTTTAATTAAAACTAAAAAAACTATATTTCTACCTTTCATTTCCTAGTATGTCCTCAGACTCAGTAATACTTGGAGCCTCGCTTATAGCATTAATTGTTGTAGTTTCTGTGACGCCCCGAGAGATACATTCACTTGTAGAACTATGTGAAGTATCAGTATTTGATTGTTTGGCCTTAGCCAATGTTTTAATGAGAAACCTAAAACATTCCATCCTATTTATTTTTCTGATAAAATTCAATATATTTTTAAAAAAATCCTCTGGCAAAATATGCCTAGTATGTATACCCAATATAAAATTATACAAATATAATAAACACCTATATCTGTACCAATTTATTTACCTCTCCATTCTTTAGGCTTCAGCCGCAAAACAACATCTTACACCAAGCTCACCAGCGGCAAACAAAAACAAATAAACAAAACAAACACAAATGTAAACATAGGATGCCGGCCGATCATATCATGAAATACATTATACATTGCATAGAAAGGATCATAATATCAAAGTATATAGATTTCAACTTAGACTGTGATAATATAACATCGGACTCAGACGAGCTCTCGCGTCGTCATCGTCGTCGTCCCTGGATATTGCATATTCAATGCAAGACAGTCGGTATTCTATGATTAGTCCATTATGTCTTTAGACTGAGTTGGCCTTTTGTATTTTTAGCTAAAATAATTTATTATTGATATTATTCGGTGAAATTTGTACAAAAATCGGATTTTGTATCAGATTTCACCTAATTTGTAAATGTAGGACCACTGTACTTTTGAGATACAAAATGTACCAAATCTGGTACAATTGTACCAACCTGGCAACGCTGACGATTGAGTTAGGAGTAAGCTGGCGAATGCGTTACAAAAAGTGTAATCAGGCAATGTGAACGTAATTGAGAAGGAGAAAGAAAGAGAGAGAGTTACGGTTTTACTTCAGTCATGTGGTCTCAAGCGCACTAATTTAGTCATAAAGCATTTAAAGTAGACTTGAAACCTTTCAGAGGTTCAGATCAAATCAGAGAAAAACAAACCACAGGTGGTTTGTTTTTCTCTGGATCAAATCGATTTATTAAAATAGAATTTCGTGAAACCATGATGAAAAAAGCGAATAAATCGTTTATTAAAATAAGTGATTCTAAAGAAGAAATATATTTACCTTCAAATGCGGTAAAATATTTTATGGCTTAAATAGAAACTAGAAACACAATTTCTGTGCATAAGAATAGATGGAAATATTTGTTCGGAGAATTCATGATTTGTGTAAACAACACCCTGCAAAACGTATGGAATATATGAAAATGGAATCTTTTGAATACGTATGTACATTCGTATATACGAGAAAATGCCATAGTAGGCCACTTTTATCCAAAGAGCGGCTAATGATTACACTTGGATAAGACATTTTATTTATAAAGGTATTGTGGGGGAAAATATTTACACGTTAAAATTAAATCAAAATTCACTTATAGAAAATAATAATATAATCATCAAGCTTGTAAGTAGATTTTTATCTAATTCTGTCGTTGTAATGCTAAATATTTTCGGGCAATGAATTTAATGGATAAAATAATTTACGTTCACCACCACCAGGTAAACTTAAAGCTTTTATGTTTTACCTATCTATTATTGATTTATAATACCTTAGAAACGGAATATGTTATGGTAGCAGTAATACCTGCTATCACACCTATAGGGCCTTATAAGCGGGCATTATGATAATGCCCAGAAATTTTATTGCTTATCCAATTTTATTTCTCTCCTAATAAAGAATAAACATGTTTCTTTAAATACTAAAAATTAAACTTTATTACCAAAATAAAAAATTACAATTTTTAAATGTCCCGGAAAATGTAGCTGATATAGAACGGCCCACTATAGAATGGTCGGTGTTTTTTGTGATGGTAGAGGTCGCAGCACTAACGCTATTTTGTATAGTTTGTAAATTGTCCATTAAAGAATTTTCAATAGTCGATACGGAATTAACTGAATTGGCAATCATTTTGGCTACTTTATTTTTTGATAAAATACTTTCTTCTATATATCCTTCAGCTACTGAAGAGCTTTTCCATTTCCCATGTTGTTTTAGCATTTCAAACGAAGCACCTGCCTCAACAAGTAAAGTTGACGATGTGCGACGCAAACAATGGCCGGTATGCATTATCCAGTTTTAAAAATTTTGCGATCAATGTTGGGACGCTTCCTATGGTATTTTTTCCAACAGGTTGTACTGTACAGCGACTCTTTCTATAGGTAAGAAAGAATCTTCTCTCCTTTATTCCAGCTGGTCTTAATGCTGCGTACTTTTTTATTAAATTTAAAGCGCCTAAATCTTCTTCAATGATAGTAAAACTTTTTGAAGTTTTAGTTTCTGGTACCTTTATAACCAAGACCGTTCCTCTATCTTCAATATCATCAATGGTCATTTTGACCAACTCATCTCGTCTTAAACCTCCAAAAACACCCATTAGCAATATGACTTTGTGTACCAAGTAGATATCATCAGGAACCTTCTTAATAAATTTTAATATTTGTTCTCCTTCCAAAACTTCTTCGGGACATATCCTTTCGACTTAACTTTTAAAAAAGATATGAGACGATGGTATTGCGAGATGTCTATATTTTTATAGGCCATTAACGTAGACCTTAGGGTAGATTACTTGGTCCAGAGAGAGTTCGGACTGTATTTTTCCGACTAAAAATATTAAAATTTGTTAAACATATGTACCGATTAAAATAAAATCAATAACTTGCCAGTTCCTGAAAATATACCATTAGAACGGTTTCGGTTATTTCATTTGGAAAATTGCGTTGGCATCTTTCCAAATACCAAATATGCCATACTCCCGAACATACTGTTGCCTTGATTTAACTGGCAAAAGATTTTCGGTCGCTTTTATGGACTTTTCTTTTATATTTTGTGTTTGAATTTCTTCCATTTTAAGCAAATATTTAAACAAAAATGCCAACTGACTAACTGACAGAAACATCAAAGTCAAAATTAAATAATCACAGCAAGTCACTTGATAAATTTCTGTAGGTAGGTATGTACGTATACCTACCTGTACAGGTAGACCCTATTTTCTAATTAATATTAAAACTATTTTTGTTCATAAAAATCAATTTTTAGGTAAAACATAAAGCATTGTATGCACCACGGGCATTGTTAGACTCTAATGCCCATCAGGCGGAAACCTAGCCTACTATTTCCACCTTCCGGGCATTATCGTCCTTACAATGCCCTTGATACATAAATAGCTATTGTGCACTATTATAAAATCGCCTTGCTGTATTTCGCTGCCTGGCGCTAGATGTAGAAGCCTCATTAAGGTTTGAAGTTTTTCAAATGGTTGGACTAATTTCATTACTTACATTCTGTACTCCAACTTATCGAAAGACAATCAAGCATGGCGCAATAAGTTTCATTATTTTCTTTAGTTTTTTTGTTTTAATAGTTGCAAATTCTGTTGTTCCATGTACAATAAAGCTTGGCGTAAAGTCGTATTATCTTTTATTGATTATTTTCTACGATTTTTGGTAACAGGGGCTGTAGATAATGCAACGCGAGATGATTTAAACTGAATTGAGTAAGTGAACAATCGTTCAGAAGTTTGGTTTACTAACCATTTGGGCGTAACTACAGTTTCACACATTGTTTCAGAGGTGATTAAACTTATCTGGAAAATACTGCACTTATTACACGTATAAAGTTCTAAAAAAGACGAATGAAAAAAAATGCAGATGATTCTTATAATATTTGGAAATTTCCTATTTGTATTCGACCAAATTAAATTTCACATTCACATTCTGATGTGCTGGCCAATTTATTACATTAATATTGTAATACATTAGGCCAGAGTCTAATATATTTGCTTTTCGTGTTTTTTTCACTATGACTGTTTATACCCCTTCCGAAAGACTTCAACTAATTAAATGGTTTTATGGAGGTAATTCGGCAGTACAATGTAGAGATTTGTTTTCAGTGACATTTGGAAATAGACTTTTAAATGTGGTTACAAATTTTGAGACATCTTTTTGTCTTCAAGATTGTAAAAAATGCCACACAAAACGTCAAGAACCACCTGTTGAAGTGGTCCAGGATATAGAACGAAACGTCCAGGATAAGAAAAATATTTCCTGAAGACCAGTGGCGAAGAATGGAATTTTATGAAACCATGATGGAAAAGGCAAATGAAAACGAATTTTTTTTAGAAAATATTTTGTTTCTGATGAATCTTCTTTTCCATTACATGGCAAACACAATCCTTCCATTGTTCGTTATTGGTCTCAGGAAAACGAGCACAGAAGTTTTCAGTTTCGTATCCAGTATTCTCAGAAATTGAATGTTTGGGCAGGTATTTTGGGCGACAATGTTAAAGGGCCATTTTTTATTGATGGCACTTTAAACGCCCAAAACTACCTTGAGTTGCTGCAAAACCAAGTTCTTCCTGCCATTCAAATCCTACCTGATGTAGACCTGGAATCGGATTTTCAGCAAGATGGCTGTCCTGCTCATAACGCGGCTAGGGTAAAAGAATTTTTAACAAATACTTTTCCTAACCGCCTTATTAGTGGGACTGGCGATATTAAATGGCCTCCTGGATCCCCAGATTTGTCTCCAAATGACTTTTATCTGTGGGGTTATCTTAAGCAGACCATTTACAAGCATGAATTTAGTAGAATAAATATTTTAAAAATTTTGTCGCAAAACGACGCAGCTCCCACGAAAGTCAGATGTTTACTAATCCCGTCCTCGGGCCGACCGGGGCGGTGCTCTGTCGCAGGTACTCGTATACGCGCGACGTTGCAAAATTTCGCCACTATGGGGTTTCCTATAAGTAACGAACAAAAACACGATTTGTATAAACTGTAAAGGAAATTAAATTCTTTAACTCGTTTTATTTCATTTTAGCACTGTCGTGTATTTGTTTTTTTTATACTACAAGGGAAATTTAATAAAAATTTCACTCATTAAAATATTGATATCCATACCGACCGACCCTCTACAAACGCAAAGAAAAAATAGAAATCATATATACATATACACGCGACGTTACTGCGAATTAGCGGCCAATGCGCATTAGAGCAACGGTTTTAAGAAGAGGTTTTAATATTGATGTTAACCATCAGTTTTTTATTGCCAACCTAAATAATTTGTGTTCTGCGGTTAAAACCGTTGCCAAATGCCAAATCATTTTTGCTCTAATTCGCATTAATATCATGTGTAAATTTAGTAATAGTCTTAATGCTCTTTCTCCCCTTATCACACTTTCAGTACCTCCTTCATATCGTTATATTACGTAACACTGCGCGTGTTACATAATATAGAAATGTATACATTACCAATCAATATATATAATACATATATTATATATACCAATAATAAATATACGTAGGCTCCAATTGCAACAAAACAAAGCTATGAGGGTTATATTAAAATTTAGCAAGCTAACACAATTTAATGTATGCTTTCAACATTAAACTGGTTACCAATAGGGAAAAACATTAAAAAGGCGAACTTAACCCTGTTATATAAAATTAAACATGGCCTTCTACCACAATATTTTACACATTTTTTGGAGAAAAGAGAAAACTTTCACTATTATAATATTAGGTCAAAGCAGAATTACAATATTCAACCTGTAAAATCGGAAACTTTTCAAAAAACAGAGTTTTCGCCTATTTAATGCACTTCCAGTGGAAATTAAAGTTATTTAAAGGGACAATGACTTGGGTAATTAATCTTGTTTTTTATTTTGTAACATAATATTTGTATATTTGTTTTGTAGTAGCCAGTAGGTGCTAAATAAAGAATTATTTATTTATTTATACCCTGAAAGAATACATTCAAAATTATTAGAAAATAGTTAGGTCATAGTTGAAAAATTTACCTGCTTTGTGTATCAATCTATATGTTGTTTCAGAACATAAAAATAAGACAGTCGAGTCATCAAATAAGACAGTTAACTAGCTATAGTCACCACTGCGAATTTAGTAAATAGAAACCTATCCTATTATTCTGGTTGAGTAGCAGTCCTCACCACTAGGCAAGTTTTAGTTTAGGAAAATTCCAAAGTCCGACTTGTATGAAAATATTTCCTTGGTTTTTCTAAGAGTAGTTCTCTTAAAATGTAACATGAAAGCTCCAGGATCATTTCTTTTTCTAATACAGTTTCTTACCTATAGACATTTAGCCTTTTGCATTTCTTTAAGTTTTATTTTCAGATATATTAATAAGAATTAATTTACTATTGAACGAGGAATATGTTGTTATTTAATTCGTCGTTTTTTATACATCCTTCTCCACTTTCCTTCCGTTGAAGGTTGGTTGAATCGGACTTGGGGTCCGATGATTTCAATGACTATTTTTCTAATATTGCTGAGAAGTTACTGGAAGCAGTTCCCAGTGACGGCGATCCATTGCAGTATCTTAATCGGAATGCTATCAACCAATCATTCTTTTTTTACCCTGTAGATGCCACCGAGGTCCTTGAAACAATTCAATGCTTGAAGAATCATAGGTCTTCGGGTTCCGATGGTATCTCTTCACGCCTGCTGTCACTTCTGCCTGCGAGCGCTTTAGGTGTTTTGGTTTGGGCAATCAATCAGTCATTTCTTCAGGGCGAGTTCCCATCCTGTTTACAGGAAGCTATGATTATCCCTCTTCATAAGGGTGGTAGCTTGGACCGACCCTCTAACTTCCGTCCCATATCAATTTTGTCTACCCTCTCCAAGGTTCTTAAGCGGCTTGCAAAAAAGAGAATTGTCTCTTTTTTGACCAAATACAATGTGCTGTCCCCTAATCCGTATAGATTTCAGTCATCTAAGGGCACGCAGGATGCCATTTTCAGATTCTTGGAGAGTGTGTATCTGTCTATGAACTCCAAGGAGGCTGCAGCAGCGGTGTTCTGTGATCTGTCCAAGGCCTTCGATTGTGTGGATCATGGAATACTGCTGTCAAAGCTTGATTTTTATGGATTTAGGGGAGTGGCTTTGGGGTGGTTAAAGTCATACCTGTCTGGCCGCACCCAGAGGGTGGTTGCATCTGGATTTTTGTCAGGGATAGCACATCTTAAATGTGGTGTACCTCAAGGGTCAGTGTAGGGTCCTATTTTATTTTTATTATAGGTTAATGACTTAAGCTCTCTATCACTGCATGGACTAGTGGTTCAGTTTGCCGATGATACTACAATTCTGTGGCATAACAAAGATCAAAAAGTAGTCAGATCTCTCAAAGTAAGGAGGACCTTCACAAAATTAAAGAGTGGTGCACCTGCAATCAGCTTGTTTTCCATGTTGATAAGACTTTTGTTCTGGGCTCTACAATCATCAAACAAAAAACCCTCTTGTAGAGGGTTTTTTGTTTGATGAGCAGAGCCCACTACATGGTAGGGATTATTCTCGATTTCTCGGCCTCTTCATTGATGAGAGTTTAAGGTTTGACAGCCACGTTTTGGGCCTCGCTGCTAAACTTTCTTCTGGTTGTTTTGCAGTCAGGGTTGCCAGGCATGAGTTGGGGGGGTTGTTTGCTCGTTCAGTTTATTTCGCCTTAATAGACTCTCATATCCGTTATGGGTTGCCATTTTGGGGTTTGTGCTCCAAGGGACTCCTTAACATGATTTTTACTATTCATAAAAAAGTATTAAGGCATCTGTGTGGTGTTGGTCTAAGAGTCTCTTGTAAACCTCTTTTTGTAGCTGAAAGAATTTTAACAGTTTTCTCCCTCTTTATATTAACTGCAACACTCACACATAAGTCCGTAAGTCTACCATCCTGCACCAGTCGTAATACTCGTCAAGTGGGCAACTTATCTCTTCCAATCCCCATCTCCTCACTTACGAGAAACTCTCTTATATTTATTAGTCGTAAAATATTTAATCATGTTCCTTTTTCGATTAGGACTGTTACAGACCTTAAAAAGTTTAGGAGAGAACTAAAGAAATTAATCTTACCAAAAGCTTACTACAGCATTGAAGAGTATTTTAACGATTCATTTTAATATTTAAAATTAATTATATATCTGTTGATCAGATTTATTTTATTATTATTTTTTTTTATTATTCTTGTTTTATGTTGGTTCTCGCCTTTTCTTTTCTTCTTTTTTGGTTTTTTCTTTGTTTATATAAAATATGCTTCTATGTACAATCAAAATCGATTCTGTATTCTGTTTTTGTCTTGTATAACCAAATAAATACTTGTATTATAAATTCTAGGATTAGGAAGCTTTTAGCACAAGTTTGTAAACTTAGCAAATAAAGTATATTTTGACTTTGACTTTAGTAAACAATTAATCTACATACTCTCGACTTGCTGTTAAAATATCAGTGTGAACGGTTATTTTAACTGACCAGAATGAAGCCAACTTTACCAATTAACTCGATTTTTATGACGAGTAGGTAGTTACTAGACTAAACTACTTTGCTCTAACTAAATCATTGGCTGCGTCTGAACCGAGCTTTAAGGTCCAATGTTGCCATAGCTAAGTCCCTTATCAATTGGGGTCTTTTCTCATTTGTGTCTGTGTCTTTACTGTCATTTTTTGTCAGCTGTCCAAATGTCAGATATGATGTATGAGATGTTTTATAGTATTTTGTTCTGTATGCGATTAATAATTATTCTTAATTGTGTTAATTACTTTCACACTATTGATTGTTCCTTCCAGAAACATTAAAAATGACAAATGTTTATTAATCTACAATCTCTAAGTCGACAATAAATTATGCTCTTGATAAAGGGTACTTTCAGCTGGGGTATTTTGTGACACAAATTAGTTGACTTCATAGCATCACCCTTTGCTTAATCTAGAAGTGTTCCCTTTAAATTTAAACCTTGTTGTTAGTAAAATGTATTTACTTAAGGTGATTATCATCTTGCTGTTGTGGCTGAGTACTTCTTTTGCCAGAATTCATAAATTAGAAATTAGAGTAAGTTATTTACTTTATATATGTTCCTTTATTATTTCTGCTAATATTTTTCAGAATGATGCTAGAAAATATATTGGACTAAGTACATTTGGGTTCTTTCAAGGTGGCACTCTAGAAGTTAAACTTTCTAATTTCCATGCTACACCTGAAAATAAAAGTGCATTGGTAAGAAATAAATATACCATTAAATATATCATTATATTATATTATTAAAGAATGTAATGGTGCTCCTCCATTAATATTAAGGGAGAAAAGTAGGTTTCAAATACACCTATAAAATGTCTATGTGTTAAATAACCAGGTCTATATGTAAACTGAATTTAGAATTTTATGCTCAATAATGTGGCAAAATGTCTGCCTTGTTCTTAACCCACTATCTGCCTACTTAACTAATATATATGGTTCATACCACTTAATTTATTTACTTAAAGAAAGTAAAGTAAAGTTTATTCATGCTTATGAAAAAAAAGATTTCTTACAATCATCACAAGTAGATAAATACACACCCAAGATACAATTTCACAAATACTAAACAAAATAATCACAATCCACAACAGATTGGAGAACAAAAATTTTGGACACCCCAATATCAATTTCAACTTCCTAAAACCTATTTTTGTTTCATTTTCACAAATTTTCACAGTTGAGCTTGTCAATCTTGTTGATCAAAGCTATAGAAGGCTTTATCAGCAAGTAATTTTTTTACTGAGGCAGCAAAAAGTTTTTTATTTAGAGCTTTAATATCATTAGGAAGTTTATTAAAAAAGCTTGGGGCATAATAAGTAGTTGAGATACGAGATTTATTGAGTCTTAGAAAGTGCATTTCCAGGAAATCTACTTGTCGAGTGCTGTGAGTATGAATTTCTGATCTCTGGGTATATTTATGTAAATTATTCTTTGTATATATTAGACATTCAAAGATATACTGTGATGGAAGTGTAAGAATTTTAAGTTTTTTAAAAGAGTCTCTCACATCGTCCCTGAAACCCAGACCCTCGGAGCTCTTCTCTGCAGTTTAAAGATTCTCCTAGCTTGAGGTGCATGACCCCAAGTCAAGAGACCATAATTGCAGATGGACTGTATTAGCACATGGTAAACCATTAACAAAACATCCTTATTTACTGTGCCTTTTAAGTGTTTTAAAAGAAATATTTGTTTTGCCAATTTATTTGCAATGAACTCCACATGCTTATCAAATATCATAGTAGGATCTAAGTGAACACCCAAGAATCTCACCCCGTCCGAACTCTCAACATTGGTACCCTCTGTATTTCTCAAAGAGAATAGGACTTCCTTCGTTTTGTTGACATTTAGGCTAAGTCTATTTGCACTGAACCACTTGCCCAAATCTGACTTCACCCCCACCAGCATCAGCTCCAGTTCTTGCAAACTAGTACTTCTGCAAAGAGCAGTAGTGTCGTCAGCAAACAGCAGCAGCCTAGACTCAATTAACCTGTCGATATCATTGATATAAATAATAAAGAGGAGTGGCCCCAAAATAGAACCCTGCTGAAAGATCACAGAAAATTGCCCCAACATGGGACTCCATTTCAAAGCCCTCAACCACATACTCCAGAAGATCCAGTATAGCCTTAACAGTTGATTGTTTTTTCCTAAACCCATACTGAAAGTTTTTGAGGATTTCATTTTGTTCAAAATAGATATAAAGTTGATTTTTTAAAAGTAGCCCAAAAACCTTTGATATTATTGGAGCCGCAAGCCCCACGGGCTGCTCACTTTCTTTGGCCATTTACAATCTGCCAAGCAGCTTTCTTTCTATTATCAGCCTGTAGTATATATTGAGAGTTTGCCACCCTTTTTGCAGATATAATTTCTTCCCTATACCTTTTTCTAAAGATTTTGACCTGCTCTGCAAGTTCTTGACATTTATTATTGCTATACAAGTTTGAGAAAGAGTTTAAGAAATGCAAGGGTTTTGCTCATTTGCTTTAAATGATCATTAAACCAAGAGACCTGACAATTTCCCACCACACTCTTCTTTTTTACTGAGAATGATGCATCCATTGCATTCACTAACAAACCAATAAAAAATGATGCTATTTCATTTGCAGTAACAGGGGAGCATAGAAAACCCCAGTCAACGCTTTCCAAAATTCTGAACATGTTTTGGATACCCCTCTGTGTTATTGGTCTATGAAAAATTTGCTTTGCGTGAGTTGTATCCTGCATGTTCAGAAAATTAACTTTAATTAGAATGGCTTTATGATCTGATAGAACAGCTGTGAGAACACTTACTGAAAACGCAAGAGTATCTCTAAAGTTAACAAAAATATTATCAATGCAATTCAAATGCCTCGTCTTAAAGCAAGCCTACTAAATGTTTAAATATTATAATTATTTGACATACAATAAAAATATACAGTTGCAAAATCTAATTATACCAAGGCAAACAACATTGATTGGCCTCTAGGAAGTTTGACTCAGCTCTTTATGAGAATTACCTTCTTAACCAAAAATTACTACTGAATTGTATAAAAACAATGTTTGGGACCTCATAGCCATTTGATAGAAATGCCATTTAGTACAGTTTTGCTGTCATTGGAGATGCTCGAATGGGTGCAAGAATTAGATAGAGGATGAAATTTTGACAATAAGTTGTATGGGTTGAGGGAGTGCAAAAACCAAAAATGCTAACAAAAATTCCAAGGGGGTTTTTTTTAGGGGATGATTGGGGATGGTCTTGGATATGGCAGTACCCCTTTGCACTTACAATTTTGACTCCATGAGATAAATTGTTCAGAAAAATCAGAGCTACCTTTTCTTCCACAGAGCCGAATTCATCCAAGTTGATTTAGAGGGTGTAAAAAGGGGGTAAACTTTTGAAAAATTGGTTTTAAATTAATAACTTTTGTGGAAAAAATCCCATGAATTTTTTTCAAATAGCAAAGATATAGCTCTTAAAAAGACAAGTACATTGATTGTTTGACTGTGTAAGTCACAGAATACTGTTGCAGAAGCTAGAAACCTATGGATTCAGAGGAGTTGCTCTCGACTGGTTTCGTTCTTACCTATCTGGAAGAACACAAAGGGTATTCTTTGACAATGATATGTCATTCTGTCTGGTTATGGATGCGGGTGTACCCCAGGGTTCTGTTCTTGGACCAATATTGTTCCTGCTATATGTCAATGATATCTCTCAAATTCCAATTAGGGGCAAATTTACTATCTTTGCGGATGATACAACATTACTTTGGCATGACACTGACACTAAGAGGTTAAAGAATATCTCTGATGAAGATTTAATTCTTGTAAAGTCATGGTGTGAATCTAATAGATTAACTTTTAATATTTCTAAAACTAATATTTTAACTTTTAAATGTAACTTTGGAACTGTCACTTTGCAAAATAAAACAATAAGTCCTTCTGAAACATGCAAATTTTTGGGCCTGACGATTGATAAGAAATTAACATTTGAAAATCATATCTCCTCTTTAATTAGCTAGTACCAAATGGGTTTATGATATGGTGTACGATTACTTTGAAACAATGCAATATTTGTGTGACAAGAAAATAATTATAATGGGTGATTTTAATATCCCCAATATTCTTAGTCACCAGCATGACTCTATTGTGAGATCAACTGTGGCTTTTATGAATATAATGGAATTCGTACAATGTAACGACGTCCCTAATGTCAACGGAAGAATTCTGGATTTAGTGATAACCAATTTGTCTGAGTGTGAAGTTCATTTGAGTAGTTTTTTTTTGTTGAATGTGATTCTTATCATCCCTCATTAATTATGAATTTTAAGGGTAAATTACCTCTATAATTTCACCCACAATTTACTGGTACAGAATTTTTTCAATCTTAGACGTGCTAATTATCCCATGTAATATAGCTTAATTGAAGCTGCTGACTGGCACGAGGTGTTTGCCTCTTTTGATCCTAATGTATCTTGCGACAGCTTTTACAGTACACTTAATGAAATATTTCATAGAGCAGTTCCGCTTAAAATCGTTAAAAAATATAAATTTCCAGTCTGGTTTAATTCTGATATTATAAAAAATATCAAACTAAAGAATTTCATTCGAAAAAAACTCAAGAAATACAGAACTCATTATTATGAAAGTCAGTTTAAAATAGTAGGCGTGGTTCGTAGTCTCGAGGCAGTAGGCTTTGCACTCGTTGAACATGATACGGGTGATATTGAAATCGCCTAGTGATGTCGTTTACTACCGATTTCAGTATCCCTGTTCTTCTTTCGATTGCTCGTGCCGAAGTAGTCGGATCATTTTCAATTTCTTCTAAAACTTGATCGGTGAACATTAATAAATACACGATAGTCAGGATATCGGGCTAAATTCGGATATCTTTCTTGATAAAGATTAGATGCTGCTAGAGCATTTCCTCTGCATTCACCATAAATGAGATGCATGTTTGCATATTCTTGGGCGGTATACGGCAAGGGCATAATAAATGATTAACCAATAAAACAAACAGCTCAAAGAACACAGTCCACAGGAAAATTAACTCAAAAACAAATTCAAAGCAAAAGGTAACAGAAATGTTAGGAAACAAGCAAAAAAGTAGTTAGTTCGCGGAATACTGTAAACAAACGAAATTCCAAAAATGTTTGTTGTTTATTGCTATGGTGCTAAGAATTACCTTCGCTCTTGATTTTTTTAATTTTTAAGTTAAATAAAAACATTTTAATCATAACTTAAAAGTTTCATTTTTTTACAATGATATCATAAGGTGAATTAGGGTTATTTTTTACTATAACACAATAATAGTAAACTGTTAAAAAAACATTTAGGTAATTTTAAAAAGTAGATTAAATAAGCAAAGTTTTTAAGGTGTTAGCCAGGTTGCCGTACAATTTTTTTGGTCCAGTATGAGCGGTCAAATTCAAAGTTTAAAAAATAAAAATAAGTAATACTTTATTTTAGAATAGATTTCTTATTAAATTTTTTGGTCGTTTAATTTAATGTTTGTCTTTGATCAGTAAAATAAAAGAGATTCTAAAAGAGATTCTAAAAAATATCTATTTTTAAGGCGTGACAATCGAAAATCTGATCCAAGAGTAGGATTTTGGTGACTTTCACTAAAGTGCCAATATCTCGAAAACCATCGATTTTTTACTAAGGTCATTTTATGTTTTTCTGGGTGCTTATGAGTTGCTCCATCAGCCCCTTTAGTATTATCGTTGACTTTCCGGACACCCTGTATATCGACTTTGATTGTTTCATACTTAGTTAAGTTGATAACAATTTAATAAATTTTATAATGAAATGATTTATTTTAGTTTGGGTTCAGTTTAGACAGAACAATTAATGATGGGATGAATCCATACCTTGACAGCCATCAAGATGTCTGTATTTTGAAAAAGAATATTACTAATAATAATGTTAATGAGGAATTCATATATATCATATTGGACTTATTAAATGAAAAGTAAGTCAATTTACATAATAGTCAGTAAGAAATTCTCAATAAGTTACAAATTTTTTTATTAGGTTGCAAGTAAAATGTGGAGAACACCAACCTTCAACTGCCATACACATATATAAATCAAAGGATGAAATGAAAACTAAAACAACTGCAAACTCTTGCAAGGATCTAAAATTTGAAATTAGTCCGTTTACAAATAAGGGAAAGACACACTACAATGCTTCTGTAAGTTTTTACTAATATATTTTTTTGGTTTTTAATATAATTTTCTATTACAGTTTCTTATGTCTGTTGAGACATTAAGAGAAGAAGGACTCTACAACCTTTTCTTTCATAGCTGTCCCAACTACAACCCACATACTGAAACGACTGTAGACTTTGACATTGAAATTGTCGAATTGAATATAAGAAATTATCTGTCAGCTGGAGAAATACCCTTACCAGCCTTATTTTGCTTAATGTCAATACTATTCTTCTTGTCAGGGATGTTTTGGGTGTTTTTGTTAAGACAATCCAAGCATCCTGTATTTAAAATTCATTATATGATGGCGGTTTTGGTGTTTTTAAAGGCAATATCCTTGGCTTTCCATGGAGTTAATTACCATTACATTGAGAGGCTCGGTTTCCATCTAACTACATGGGCTATACTGTTCTATGTTGCTCATTTGTTAAAGGGAGCTCTATTGTTTGTTGTTTTGGTGCTTGTTGGAACTGGGTAAGTAGTGTGAATAGGTAAAACAAATGGAAATTGTAATTGATAATGAGTTTTTTTGTTAGTTGGACTTTTATAAAACATGTTCTTACTCCAAAAGATAAGAAATTATTTATGGTTGTGATTCCTCTGCAAGTCTTGGCAAATGTGGCTGAAATAATATTGGAAGAAAGTGAGGAGGGAGATAGAGAATATTTGGCTTGGAGAAACGTTGTCATTTTGGTGGATTTGCTGTGTTGTGGGTGTATTTTGTTTCCTGTGGTTTGGTCTATTAGGCATTTGCAGGTATGTTTAAATTTTAGTATGTTACTGCTTTTGTTAGAAAACATATGTGATTTGATAGGAAGCATCTGAGACCGACGGAAAAGCCGCTATAAACTTAAAAAAACTGAAGCTATTCAGGCATTTCTATGTGATGGTGGTGTGTTATATCTACTCAACAAGAATAATAGTCTATTTACTGAAAATCACGGTGCCCTTTCAATATGGATGGCTGCATGAAATGTTCAGAGAAATGGCGACCTATGTTTTCTTCGTTCTCACCGCCTACAAATTTAGACCTGCCTCCCATAATCCATATTTTTCATTAAATGAAGATAGCGATGATGAAGTGGATGAAGTGTAAGTAAGATCAATCCATCAATCAATATATTCGCTTTATTGTCATAAGAATCAACATGTTTCAAAGCTGTATTAAAAGAGTAAAATATACAGGCGTACGGCTAAAATAGCGCCTAAACTATAGCGAGTAGAAAAAAAACTTATGTGACATGGTTAAAAATTTGACAAAAATCTACAAACTAAAAATAATTTTGCATATACAGGGTGCTTCAAAAATAAGTTACGGAGAAATATGTAGTTTTTTCAAATGGAACACCCTGTATTTAATGGCGTTATCCTTTTGAGGACAACAAGATCTTTACACTGATCCTTATTTTTAAATTTTATTACGGCGTTGCCACGTAATCCGTGTTTTTAGGATATTTTTAGTGTTTAATCTCAGTTTAATATCAGTAAATTCTTAACTGATATTCGATTGACTTATGATATATTTTATTTAGAAGTTTGTTATATTTATCTTGGTGTACTGCTCATTATGGAAAAATAACTAATTATAAATGGCACTTGGACATTAAGCATGATATCTTTCTGGTCAGGTATTAATCTTAAATTATTCAATAAAAAAATTCTAGATTACAAAGATAAAACAATAACGTCTAAATTCGGGATGTAGTTTCAGAAATTGGGAAAAAGTCACAATTAGGTTCATAGAGGTCGAGTTTAGTGTATTTCAATCTAACTTTGATTTTATTAATAAGACACATTTTTTTAAAAATAATATTCTGTTTATTTTAATTATTGTTTACTAAGTCATGTAAAATTTGGCGACTTGTTTCCTAAAACCATTCTTGTAGTTTTGATTTAAAGCGCTTTTCTTCAATTACATTTTGAAGATCATATGGCAATATGTTAAACGTGTTAACGCCTTAGGACCAATAAATGTAGAACATCTTTGTCCAATATTTTTTTGCTTTTTTGGAACTTTAGCTTTTTTTCCGCGATTTCTTGTAGCATGGCGATGAGTTACTGGCTCCAAATATATTTTATTTTCTAGAAATGCTCATCAGCAAATTTTGTATATATAATTGTCTTAGTCGAATAATTTGGCCATTTTTGTATGTTGTTTAGTGGTTTAATATAAGAATCTCTAACTCCTCTCCAGCTGGTTATTCCGTAAGCAAGTTGAGATTGTATTTGCGAATAGTAAATTATCACCAAGTATTGAATATCTAAATAAGTCTTTAGGTACTTAAATTTGGATACCCGGCCTCTGAGCTTTTGGGTTACGTGTTTAATGTGAATATTCCATTTAAGATTTTGATCTACAATAATTCGTAAATATTCAATGATTTCTGTTTCGGGAATTGAGTTTTTTTGATTAACCACTAACGGTCCAATTATAAGATGTAAAACAATATGTTTTGTTTTCTTTAGTTTAAGTAAATATCGGCTATTCTGAAACCAATTTGAAATATATCCAAAATCTTTTTCAGCAGTGTATTTTAAATCTTACCACGTAATTGCCGTATACAAAATTGCAGTATCATCAAAATAACTTGCAATCTCCCCATCGAAATTTATTTTTAAAAGACTTAATATGTATTATAAAAAGTAAAGGACCTAATAACGTTCCCTGAGGGCCCCCACAAGTAACTTTACGACTATTGCCCTGTACTTCATTTACTTTTACATACTGATACCAATTGGTGAGGTAATTTTCTATAAATCTTAAATTTCCAAATTTCCTCTTATACCATAAGCCTTAAATTTATTTAATAGGATTTTATGGTTTACGGTATCAAATGCTTTCGATATGTTTAGGGTAGACCGGGGATAAAAGTGCCATTTCTAGTAAAAATTGGTTTTAAAAAACTTTGAGAGGTCACTTTTTTCATTTTTGGTTCCTGTGGTTATACCTTAAGTTAAGGCTTGCCACAAAAATCTAACGTGAAGAATAACACTGGTATTATCAGTTTTTATGGATTCTGGTAAATGACAGTTTTTACCCCATGCATGGGGTAGAAAGTGACGCCCATGGGGTAAGTTGTGCCGTGATAGAATAGAATAGAAACTACGTTCAAATAAAAACATAGGTGGTATACAAAGCCCATTTGCAGAAACTGCTGTTGTAAGTGTTACATTTGTACCCCTTTCGCCTAAAGAAACTTGCTTGAACCCTTCACTCCTACAATCTTTGGAGGTTTCAAGACTGTTGAAACTCCAGTTTCATATGTATTCCATATGGAGGAAGCAGTGAATGAGTAACGCTCCAAAACATTATTTAATTTGTCGAAAAAATCGGTTACATTTTTCTTGTTAAAAGATGTTGCCCTTCCCAAACTAGTGGCCTCAGGTGTTCGAATAGAAAGTCGTGGGTTTCTTTTTAGAAACGCTGCAAACCAGTCAGCTCCCGCTTTTTTGTTTTGTCGCCATGAGTCTGGCATATCTTTATTAAATTGGACTGCACACTCGTATGCTAGTCGACGCACTTCTTTTGAAATTAAACCGCAGTATATTTGTGCAGACTGTGTTAAATATTTACTAAGGGCTGTCTCTTCGTCATCATTAAAAACCCTACGTGCTGATATCTATATCCAAAGGTTGTGTCTGGATCGGTGTTGCGTCGCTGAATAAATCTATTCAAAGAGACTCTACATATCCCAAAATCAACCGACTTTATGGACTGTCCATTTTGTGTAACAAGATCAGCTGCGTGATGCATTTCTTCTTAAGAAGTTTGCCCCCTACAGTTTTCCTGACATAAGTTCTCATTCTGAAAAAAAAAATTAATTAATCATTCTGCATAGTGGGGTAAAAAGTGTCATATAGAACGTGTGTGGCACTTTAGACCCGAACTTGTTTTTTTCCCAAACTATTAATTATAACAAAAAAAACTATCTGAAATTTGAAGATTTGGCAGCACTGTATGAAAATAGAATCAATAAGGTATCAGAACAAACTTACCTGGTTTAAATTCGATGAAAAATAGCTTCTTCCGAACAAAAAATATACTATGGCAAATTTTTATGTAGTAGGGCACAAAACACAAAATGATGCGTCCTTTCGCTTACACTTTATATTTATTTAATAATTGACAAAAACTAAATCTAGTATCTACTAAGGGCCAATTTTACAAGTTTGAGTAAACACCAAACTGAAGATTAGTTTGACATTACTGACGTATATATCTAATGATATAAATGTCAACAACGTCAATCTAATCTTCAGTTTGGCGTTTACTGGAACTTGTAAAATTGGCCTTTACTAATTTATACTTAGAATAATATTATATATGCATAATTAAGTAATTATAAATAATTATTTATAATTCCTTAATTCGGCAGGAGGTTGCCACTCCCAACAAGTTGTGTTTCTAATAACCTCTTTGGTTAAAAGTAGATTGTGGCATGTTGCTGTTTCTAATAAATTTCTATTTTTTCTTTTAATTAGGTTAAGACTTGAAAACATTCTTTCAGCCGCAGCGCTCCCATGTGGTAAACACAATATATTTTAAAAAAAAAGAATACAGAGAAAGAAACATAGGTTCATTTAGAGAGTTTTTTATTAGGCCCAATTTAATTACAAAGTTCTCTATATCCATGTTTTTTAATCTTTCCAACGACACATCAGAAAGTGAAAGCATCCGCCACTCTTAATTAATTTCTTTATATTTGTCTGTATGAACCATATTAGGGAAATATTTTACAAAGGGAATAATGGAAAGGGCTTTTTTATCGGAAAAAATATTTTTTGGATCTATCCAAGTTAATTTCGTGTATAAGTCATTATTAAGAGGAAATCTTTGTTTTATTTGGAAAGCCAATTTTATGTAAAAATTTAGGCAGTTTAAGCGAAAGTTGTGTAATTCGTTTTTATCTATTGGGTTATTTTCAATAATTTCCTGTACTTTTACCCCAAAATATACCGCCTCTAACGGCAAAAAATTAGCAGGCTCTTTGATATGAATTTTATCAATAGGCGTAATGTTAATGTAGTTTGAATTAAAAAAAATTGTTAGAATTTGTTTATAAACAGAAGAAATTCGGGGCAGCAATTGATGTAAACGGGGCTTTTCTGTTTGGAATTCGATATTAATTGCGTTAATTATTTTGAGGCTATAAGATAGAAATGATAAATACATTTTCGTAATTTTATTATTAAGTGCTGATAATATGTTATTAATTTTTGGGGAGGATCCTTCATAAGCAGTTTCGGTAAAATATAATATGAGAGCATTATACTGCTCTAAGACTCTGTCCGCAACTTGTTGTAGCGACAAACACCTTGTCTCAAAAAGTCGTAAAATTTTATGTGGTTTCAGCTCACAAAAAGCTTGAAATTCTTTTAAAGCATTCATTCTTTTTGAACTGTGAGAAAAGTGAGCATAAATATCTTTTATTAATTCGTCTAGTTCTTTTAGTATTTTAGCACAAGCATAAGATGAACATAAATTAAAAGAATGCGAACTACACCCTAGAACGACTAAGTTTGGAAATCTTTTTTTTAAAAGAGCTTGAACGCTATTAAATTGTCCCATCATTGTAGCACAATTATCGGCTGCAAAACCTGCCATATTTTCTATGTTAAGTCCTGATGATATAAGACAATTTGTAAAACATTCGTAGATTGAGACAGCTGTAGAATTATCCTTAAGCTCAAGGAGTCCTAAGAAGGCATCCACAGTCTTGTTTTTAAAATATCTTACCAGAATAGCTAAACATTTTTTGTGGATACATCAGTGGTTTCGTCGATGATAATTGAATAAAAATTTTCATTTGAATCAGCAACAACTTGTTTTTTAGCGTACGGACCAATGCATTCATTAACTAATTTGGTAGTTTTAGTTCTGCTGCAAGAAATTCCAACGGCAATTTCCGAATCTGGAAAAATAGATTTTATTAACCTGGGTAAATGTTCCATGGTTTTAAATGAAATATCATGTTCGGCTATAAAAGCTGCTAGTTTCAGTTCTCCTTCTTTAATTAGTTTGTCATTCTTGCACAGAGTTTTTTTTAAAGCAACGTCTATACTAGGTTGTTCAGTTGTTACCGCCTTTTTCATATTTTTCGTATGTAGGTCATTTTTGTCATGTCTCTTCAAATGGGAACGATTTCCTTTTATTTGCTTATTGCAAACTTTGCAATAAGGATAATTACTATTGGGACATTTTATACACCGTTTAAATTCTGACTCCCAGCTAGAACAATATTTTTGCACATACCTAGGCTTCTTTCGGCGATTTTCTGTCAATTGTTCATTTAATGAAGAGTAATCATCACTTGATGTTTTGTTACCCTGGTCTTCCTTATCTGTCGAAGTTGATGGCTGATTCTGCTGATCATCGTCAGTAGATTTTTTTAACCTCTTGACAAACCTGAGAATTAAAGAAATATTAGATTGTAGAAAAAAAAACAGATATATGACAATTTAAAAACACCTTAAGTATACTATATTAAATTTGTTATAAATGAAAAGACATTACAGAGTAGTGTAGTATGCTAAATAAATTTATTTTTATGATTATAAATCAAAATATTTAAAAACGAGTACTTACTTATCCATGTTTCTCGTTGGCTAAAATATTCTTCTTGTTTTAAAACAAAAGTACACACGCACAACCAGCGGGAATAAGTGGCAACAATTGTCGAATATAAGCCAGGCGAAAAATAAATAACAAAACCTAAATCGATAAAAAAGAAGAACGGGGAATCCCAGACTTCAGCGAGTCCACGTTATTGGCGGAGTAGAGTTGAGGAACAACGCGCGATGCGCGGGAACAGCGTATAGCAGGCTAGAGATGGGCGACTGGACATCGACCGATGTCACCAATGTGTATGACCAAAGATTATAAGACTTATTAGGAGTATTATAACTTTTGTAACGCCTTTCGCCCTTGGTCCTATTTAAAATTAAAAAATGTACTAGAATTAGGTCTATATATGATAAAATGTGCTTTTGTACTTTGTTCTCGAAAATGTATTAGAAATAGTACAAATGTACTCAAACGGCAACCCTGCTGAATGGGCTCGTCTGGCGGCGGTATAGGCAGAGAAAAACAAACTACGTGGTTTGTTTTTCTCTGGTATAGGACTGATCTTAGAATGTTAGTGTCGAGCGCATTTCGGTTAATTTAAAGAAATGGCGGCAAGTGGCACTTTCTTCCCGTGGCACATTTATCCCCGGTCTACCCTACAAAGATGCAAAGGGCAGGTTTATTTTTATCTAGAGCATTATATAAATCTGAAGTAAGCTTGAAATTTGCGTCTCCAGTTGATCTTTTTGGTCGGAAACGAAACTGATTATCAGAAATTGCATTAAATTTTTCGAAAAATTTTACCAATCGAGATTTTAAAATCTTTTTTATAATTTTGGATAGATTAGAAATCAAAGAGACCTGTCGAAAATTATTAACATCAGTATGAGATCCGCTTTTGTGTAACGGTATTATGATTGTAGTCTTCAGAATATCCGGAAAAACACCAGTGGTAAAACATAGGTTAATAATGCATACTAGTGGATTAGAGATTTCTTTGACCACTTTTTGGTATAGTTTCTGCTCTTATTTTGTCAAAACCAGGCGATTTCTTTTGTTTAAGTTGACGTATTGTGTTGTCCACTTCTAAATAGATTGTGTTTGACAAATAAAATGACAAATAAAATAAAAAACAAACTTTTTTACTATAAAATTTTATGTTATTTCAGCCTGACAGAGTCTGGTGCAACAGAAGGCCTTAAAAAAGTAAATTCACGTTTAATGAAAATCCCTATACACACAACTTTAACTGAGGTAACAGAGGAAGAAAAGGATGCCCTGTTAGGGCGCAGCGAGAGTAGTCACGAATACGATTAAATATAAGTCTGATTTTAGTACCATTTTTTTCCAATTTTAATTTGTCTCATAGTAGATACTTATTTGCTGTGATAGCATAATGGTTCATGCAGATACTAGCTCACAATTATTTAAATATGTTTGTTACGAAAAGTTGTATATAGTTTTAAATATTAACACAGATGTTAAATTCCTTGTGGAGAAATGTAAAAGAAACAAGTTTCTTCACTAATATAAAGATTTGACCACACGATTTGCTCATCGTACGGAAGATTTTTTTTTAGTAGGTTTTAATAAGATTAATTTTTTATTGTTGACTTAAGCACCTTATTGGTTAGTTAACTATTTATTAGCCATGTAAATCTTTATTAAGTAATATATGCATGAAAATTATTTTTGTCTATATTTCAATCATTTTCCTGCAAAGTATTAAGAAGATAAGCCTAATTGTAGAGTTTAAACGCGAAGATATTCCTTCTAGAAACGATTTTCGTTTGCATTGTTTTGCTAAAATGTAACACCTATCTTAAATCATTTCTTATACCTTAAGAAAGCAAAATTGCCTGGTCGTCAAAAAATCGTAGTGTCCAGGGGGTAATTTAGGGGTGGTTTTAAAAAAAATTACGAAAAATTTTTTTTGCGTAATTTACATCTACGCGATATGCTTAATAATTGGTGAAAGTTTTGTTTTAAAATTCCAAAAGGAAGTATTTTATTTTTAATTTTAAAATATCTGTGGAACACGCTCTTATATGGAGTTCATTAATATAAAACGGCCCGTACTGAAACATCGAAATTGCAATATCATTTACACGAACATATCTCAAGAACGGCAATTCTGATCGAAAAAACACATTCTATAAACGTTGGAGACTAAAGATCTGAGAATCAAATGTTTTTTGTTTTTTAAAATCCGATAAGTAGTTTTCTCAAAAAAGGCTAAAACGTCGAAGCATGTCGTTACGAGCGCGCTCCGCCGCGGACATGCGAGGAAGGTTGAAATTCGCATGGTAAAGCCGCCCTTATGGATTTTCAAGCACATACGGTCGCTTTTCCTCCAGCTTGCTGAATCATAAATTTAAGGGATTTTTTATTTACAGATTCCGAAATGAAATAATAGTGTTATTGTGTTGGTTGATACAAAATAGTGGTTATTAGTGTTGAGGTTTTTAGTTTTCATTGACGTTATATTATATATTTGAAAATATATTTACAAATATTGAAATGAAACTGAAAGCCCCTATGTTGTTATAATTAAACAGCTACATATAAAATATCTTAGTAATTCGAAAGCTCGCTATTGTAGCAGCGTAGGTATATTCCGCTATTTTAACCGAAAAGCGACCGTATGAGCTTGAAAATCCATAAGGGCGGCTTTACCATGCCAGCTAAGCGAATTTCAACTTTCCTCGCATGTCCGCTGCGGAGCGCGCTCGTGAACGACATGCTTCGACGTTTTAGCCTTTTTTGAGAAAACTACTTATCGGATTTTAAAAAACAAAAAACATTTGATTCTCAGATCTTTAGTCTACAACGTTTATAGAATGTGTTTTTTTGATCAGAATTGCCGTTTTTGAGATATCTTCGTGTAAATGATATTGCAATTTCAATGTTTTAGTACGGGCCGTTTTATATTAAGGAACTCCATATAAGAGCGTGTTCCACAGATATTTTAAAATTAAAAATAAAATACTTCCTTTTGGAATCTCGGAACAAAACTTTCACCAATTATTAAGCATATCGCGCAGATGTAAATTACGTAAAAAAATGTTTCGTCCACCCCTAAACTACCCCCTGGACACTACGATTTTTCGACGACCAGGCAATTTTGCTTTCTTAAGGTATAAGAAATGATTTAAGATAGGTGTTACATTTTAGCAAAACAATGCAAACGGAATGACACGATAGAATCATTTTTAAACTCTGCTATAAGCGTCAGGGCGTTGAAACTTATAGGAGATGAGTGAGTATCGCAATGTCATTATTCTGAGGCCATTTTATTAAAAATAAGACACTTTTTTGCTTATCATACATATATATTTGAATGAAAACAGAATGATAAAATTGTACAGAGAAACATACATCTGAACATACTTATAATAAATAATTTTATTTAGATGAACGCACTTTTACAATAATTCGTCAGTACGCAAAAATGGCTTTCGACTACAAGGAATGTTTTTACTGTATTAGCAAAGCAAAATTACAACTGATGTACTGACGAATTATCGAAGAATTATGTTTTATTGTCATATCGGGGCTATAAAAAGATTTCGCGTGAGTGTTTATATGTGTAATTAACGTACGTTTTAAAAATGTATTTAATTAACGTATAGGGAACATTTAGATAGTAACACTTTTTAATCGTTTACAAGTATGAAAAGTTTAAATTGATTACTTTTTATGAAACCAGTTATTAAAGGTAATATGATATCTTGTTTGTCACTGCCAGTTGTATTGTAGTCTGTTTATGTTAAATTTTAATATGTTTTTAATATTATTGATATAGTACGTTTTAGACGTTGCACTACAGTTATTTAGGGTTAATTTAAGAGTTCATTTTAGAATTTTGCTATAATTAGAAAAAAATGTTCTCAGAAGAACACATAATCCGATCAAATATATTTTGACTTGGTCAATAGATATTTAATTTCTATTCAATTGCCAACGTTTTGACAATAACGCGTTAATTTTTTGAGCGCTCAAAACACGATTGATTGATTGATTTGACGACAAACGATTGATTAATTTGATGCTTAAAATGCCATTTAGGAAGGTTCACATACTTCCTTCATGTAACTTTTTAATTTTTTTTTCTGGTATTACTTACAAAAAATCAAATAGTAAACCTGATCGTGAGTCGAAGAACGCAAGGTTTTTTAATAACATTTATATTGATACATTAACGGATTTTGGGGAATGGAAGGGCTTCTTTTGGTGCGTTTCTGGATGTACGAAGAGGCGTTTGACAACACTGTCTTCGCAGTAATTTGCCGAGTACAGAACTCGCTCTGGTCAGATAGCGTGGAGTACAGCGCTATGTGTCTGTCGAGCTTAATAGTGACGTTATTACTATTAAGCTCGATCATGGCAATGTTGAGGGCGCTGCGTTATAAAGGCAATTTACGGCCGAAAAAGTGAGTCTCACCAGAAAACAATTACTGCGCCTAAAGAGACGCAAAATCGAGTTAGTCACGAGTCTTTTAATTGGGTATTGGTACTTGGCAATCGGCGATGTCATCCTCACACTCAGCGAGGCTTGACAGAAGTATAGGGAGTCCTGTATCCACAGCGGCTTCCTTGGTCGCCCACTGCCTCTCCTATTTAATTCAATAACTTTTCAGCTTTTGATTAGATTCCGTTTATAAATAGTAAAAGAGTTATATTTGGAAGCAGATCTAATTAAACGCTGAATTGATGTTAAGAAAAATCAATATGTCGTTCTTCCACTCACAAACAATTTTACGTAAAAAAACTTGTTATAAATGGCTTTTTAAAAAAATAATATTCTTTTATTGCGAACCAAATATTATATAATGACAAAGTAACGTCACAAAGAGAAAAGAAAAAAAAATACATGTGCATCACAGAAAAAATTGTTGGTTTCCTAGGTCCGTGATGTGCACTATAAGAAATTTTAACTGGTTTTGGAAGCATTCTTGAAAATTCCAATTTAAAAACAATGTGGAGAAAAACAAACAAATACTCAAAAAGGCCCTATTGTGATAATTAAGTAAATGTAAAGGAGCAGTAGCGCCTGTCTAGTAACAAATCCATTTCTGCTCCTCTTAAAAGGACTGAAATATTGAATTAATTGTATATTTTGGGGTGACATTCGATAAGCCATCACCGCCCTGAATATTCCCCTTTTCCAAAGAACGCTGAATGATCCATGTCATCAGAATAATATTCAAAATTTGTTGAGAATAAAGAGAAGAATACTGTTTTTTTTTTTACAAAACACACCAAGTATAAATGAGGGTTCATGCCAAAGCAGACATGTCCCTTTCAAACACATATTATTTTTTGTAGCATTGCATTTGTAATTTGGTATGATATCGAAGGCAGGCTTTTAAAACATTTTCACAAAAAATATCCTGCATATATTTAAATTCAAAGATAAGTTCAAGGAAAACATGACATATTCCCATAGAATTACATAATTTTAATATTTTTTTACATTACCGACTTATTTTAGTCAGGTGATGTATATGGTTTGTTTATTTTCGTCAGAAAGCATCAGTGATAAGTAACCGTATTTGAGTGTGCGTGCGCTAGGGTAAGGTGGGGTAAGTTTACGAACGGGACAAGATGACGAATTTAATTTTGATGGAAATCATAAGCAAAAATCTGCAGTATATGTGCAAACCCTGTGATTTCTGGTCGGGACCATTATTCACTTATCACATTATTATTAATTCACTACATTCGAATGTATGCTTCAAATTGTGTTTACCAGTTAGTGTAAAAACATAGTGGAGCAGTTCAACTCGCCGCGCCTCTCGCCGTTCACTGAGCAGTTGCTGAAAGTAGCTTTTTGATTGGCCCTCTCAAGGTCACACATTATGAAGCACATGGCGGCGAAATCTTCTGACGTTTAGACTTTGAGTATAAATAATACACGCGGAATATTTCTTTTAATATGGACAAAGAACAATTAGTGCTGTTTATCGAAAACCCAAAATATGGGATCAGCGTCACAAATCTCATCATAACAGATATGTTTTGGCTAAGTGCTGGGCACGAGTCGCTGTGAGTTGTGGAATTACAGGTAGGCATAAAGAAGTTACGATAAAAACGTATAGTTTATTGGTATTTTTTTATATTTATGATAATAATTATGTGAAACTAGTCCAATAAGAATTATTTTATGTGCATCTAATGTCCTAATGACCATATTTCTGAAAGTCTTAACCTAAGAAATGTAAACAGACTTAATAACATAATATCAAATATTATTTTTGGTAACAAAATATTCCTTAAATGAATTTCTGACCGAAACAGCCTCTGTTGTGGAACGATTGTTTCTTCTTGTTGCTTGGACATCACACTTGCAGCACCCCACTTATTCTGTCCTCCGCAAAGTCATTAAATATTATGTGTTCTTTGTCAATTATAGTATTGTGGAGAATACATATAGCCTTAATAATTGCACCAGCGGTCAGGATGAGTTTCAATAGCTTTGGTTAATATTCTCTATTTCATTGTTATAATTCCAAAGCTACATTCAATTGTTTTTCGTGCTCGAGAAAGTCTTTTGTTAAATAGCTCATTTTCTTCATTTAATTGGTTTCTACAGTATGACTTCATTAAATTCTTCAACAAAGGGTACGCTTCATCGCCTATAAAAACAAAAGGTGCCTTAATATTTCAACAAGGAATGTATGCTTCAGCAGGTATGTTCAGCCTTTGCCTTTCCATTAATTTATACAGTTTAGAGCTCCGAAACGTTCCTCCATCGCTCTGTTTGCCATATGCCCCAACTTCAATAAATAAAAACTTACAGTTAGCATCACTGACTGCTTGTAATACAATTGAAAAATATTGCTTATAGTTGTAAAACATTGTTCCTGACCGAGTTGGGCATTTGATTCGAACATGTTTACCATCAATTGCACCTAGACATTGTGGGAAATTCCATTTGTAATAGAAACCATTAACAATTTCTTTGAACTGTTCTTCAGTGGGTTGCTTCATATGTAAAGGCTGCAAAACTTCCCATAATAAAACAGTGATTTCTCGTACAATACTCGCAATAGTAGAGGCTCCCAAACGAAATGAAAATGCGAGACTTCTAAAAGAATTTCCACTTGCTAAGTACTTGAAACAAATTAAAAAAAGAATATTGTCTGCCAGTTAGATTTATAATAACTTTTTTTTATAATTTATCCGAAAATAAAAATTAAAAGACAGTCCTCTTTTGGGCCTTTTTACATTATAGTTTTAAGTAACCTGTAAAATATTTGTTTTTTGCGGTTGAATCAGCTAAAAAGACGTGGAAAGTGCAAAGGCAACAGTTCAAAGTGCATTTTGATAAACTTTCACCCCGGAGATCAGGAGTTGCTGCACCAGAATAGGATGTGTCATGGCCATATTTCAAAACCCTGTTGTTTCTTAAAGATGTTTTTGAAAAAAGGCTAGCAACTGGAAATTTAGATGCAGAAACTCAGGACTTTGAGGATCATAGTGATGAAACTAACAATACTATTACTGAAGATGACACACAACACGAAACTGATAGTATGTTAGCAACCACTTTTACACCTTTTTCAGAAACCTCAACTTCACCTGTTCAAGACACTTCAGCTTCAACAAAAGCTACACCTTCGACATCATCTGCACATACAAATTTAGGGTACAGAAAAAGATTTGTCCCTAAGGACCTCATAGGACAAGGATTGCTAGAACTAGAAAGGGAGAAATTAGAAATAAAAAAACAAAAAAAAGAAGTATCAGATTTCAATAAAGACGAGGACGTGGCCTTCTTTACTTCGTTATTACCTCATGTCAAAAAACTGCCTCCTGCTGAAAAGCTGCATTTTCGACTTCAAGTTCAACGTTCAACAAATACTGATGGAAATGGCGTATGGTCATGGGAACAGCAAAAATAAATGTTTACAACCAGAGCCAATTCCATCAACGTCACGCTCACAAGAGATTCCTGTGGAACAGCAGAACACATATTTTGATGGAGATAAAATTTATACAATTATGAAATCTCTTTAGCAAGCTGTACAATTTAAAGGACATGTATTTGTCTCGTTTAGCTCAATAAAAATGTAAAAAATGTATTTACCTGAGTGTTACTACTAATCTTTCCTCTGCGCTAACAGGTTGTTTATGTATGTTGGTATACACCTTTTCAATTCTAGGTTCTAGCAGCTGTAGAATATAACTAAATGTCGACTGAGACATTCGCAAATATCCGTAGAACCTATCCGGAAAACTTTTAAGACGTTGATACAATGTATAGAATTCACCAAGTTTAGTACGTTCTTTGTTTACTGGATGCACACCCCATTTTCTGAATCTTCTTCTACACCATTACTTATGGAATCACTGTCACTATCGGAGCTTGAAAACATTTTTAATAACAATTTGATGGTATTACCTTTAACAGACTGACAGCTCACTCAGGCCATGGTAGGAATTCCTCGCGAAATTCTTTCACTATGTTTTAAGCGGCGAGTTGCGATGTAAGCTGCATGGCGAGAAACACGGCAATTTGAACTAGTCTATTATGTTCTTACACTTAGTCGTTATAATATTGCCGTACAGTAAAGTAAGTTTATGTGCAAAAAGTGTGGTCAAAACTTTGCCTAACTGATGTTCATTTTGTTGCTAGGACTCAATAGATTAACAATGTAAGTAGCACAAAGTAATTTTATTTATTGTTTGTTTCATTTATAACAATTTTGTTATAAATTCTCTTGGGGGCAAGTTGACGAACTCGTCATCTTGCCCCAAAGAGTTTTTCTTCAAATATTTTTTTTACGGATGGTGCGTAACTATAAGAGGAAAAGTGAACGCCGTTTGTGGTCAGAAGATAGTTTAATTGCTGCGATTTATGCCGTCGGAAATGAAAATATGGTAGTTAATAGAGCAAGCGTTGTTTACGAAGTGCCTGAACCAACATTGCGGCGGTATGTTAAAAAGAATAGGGAAAACGAAATATTACCAGAAAGAGGCGGCAGATTTAAACGTACTTTTACAGAAGCACAAAAAATTGAACTAACTAACTATATCAATGATTTTTTTAACATTAAGAGCATTTGGTATTATCTCTTTGCAATGCCGAAAACTTGCCTACGAGTTTGCTGAAAGAAACAATATTTCACACCATCAGTTCAACAAAAATCTAAAGCTGCCTGGCTAAGACTGGTTAATTTCTTTCATGAATAGGCGCAAAATCAGATTAAGGATCCCTGAGTCTACGTCCATCGGACGTGTAATAGGATTTAATCCAGTTGAAGTGATGAGATTTTTTGATTTGATTCGGGAACTTAAAATAAAACACAATTTTACGCCTGATCGAATATATAATGCAGACGAATCAGGTTTGTCCACCGTTCCAACTAAGCAGCCAAAAATTTTATCTCCAACTGGATGCAAGAGAGTGGCAAAAGTGTCTAGCGGTGAGCATGGCCGAAACACGACTGTTGTTTGTGCCATGAATGCACACAAGGATCGTACGTTCCACCCTTTTTTTGTTTTTGCCAGAGTGAGAATGCGTTCTGAACTGTTACATGGATCTCCTCCTAATTCCGGAGGTATAGCTCAACAGAGCGGATGGATGAATACAGATGCTTTTGTTCAATACTTACATTATTTTATTAAATACACCTCTCGTTCTAACCAAGTGCCCGTTTTATTAATTGTTGATAATCATTCATCCCATACATCTTTTGAAGCAATCAATTTGTGCAGAGAGTTTGGAGTGATTATGGTTGGTTTGCCTCCTCACACAACTCACCGATTGCAGCCATTGGATGTGGGCTTTTTTGGTCCTCTTAAAACATTCTATAGCCAGGCCTGCGACAATTTTTTGGTGGATATTCCCGGTAAAACTATTACAGACAAGGACATAGGACAGCTGTTTGGAAAAGCCTATTTAAAAGCAGGAACTGCAGTTTAAAGCTTCGCTACGGACGTTTTTAGTGACGCCAACTTCGCACCAGCTTCAGTTAGTGAGCGCAGACATGTCACCCCAGAAGGAGTATCTAGTGATGATGAGCCAGCCACTCATCAACATAAAAAACAAACTAAAGAATAAAGCTGAAATATCTTCAGAATCAGCTAGTTTATCCGGTTTGCAAAAAATTCCTAGCGTTGTTGGACTTCAAAATGATGATGATGAAGAGAATAAAAGGGAGCACGTGGTGCAGGAAGATTTGGTCCATCGGGTCTTCAAAATTTGAAACCCACTCAGCAAATTAATTTTGTTAAGATTAGGCCTTTGCCTAAAATAAATCGACCGGTCCTGAAAACGAAGAGAAAGAAGCAAAAGGCGTCGATATTGACTTCTACTATTGATAAGACCTTGAAAAGAAAGAACGAGAAAAAAATGATAAGTTCAGGCTAAGAAAAGAAAGTGTAAAGAAAAAGCAAAAAGAAATGTTTTCAAAAAGAAACTATTAAAGAGGCCCAAAAAAAATCTGATAATTTTTGTCCCAGCTGCGAGGAACCATACACTGAGCCGCCAGTTAAAGATTGGATAAAGTGCGATGTATGCGAAAATTGGTGGCATGACTCCTGTACGAGCTACGAGATCAGAAGTGTCTTCATATGTGACCTTTGCATGTAATCGTCATCTTGCCCCAATACGTTGCATCACCTTACCCTATATAGTTGGTATTATAGTCTAGTTCTTTCGCTTTTAAACTTTAGAACAATACCATTTACTTCTTCTAAGAAGCGACATCCAATAGGAAGCACAATTTCGTCACAAAAAAATAAAAATGTACCACTTTTAGAGAAGTAATTTAATTATGCTGATATGGCAGAATCTGCCAGCATTGGAATTTTTTAAGAATACTTTGGAAGAAGCCCCCGGCTAAACTCGTGAAGAGGAAATAGAGGAAACCGACGGTGCTGAGAAAAAATGTGACTCTAAAAAATGACAATGAAGTACCTGGGTATTAACTTTTATTATTTAATTTCGTTTCACTAACTTACCCCCATGTGTTCGAACAGAACCCGACATATCTATTATGTTCATGCGAAAATAGACATACCCAATTATCTCTTTAAAATAACTTAAAAGAAAATTGTTATCTTTTGGTAAAAATTAGGTTAACACGATTTTAAAATTCTTTTTGGTCTTTTTGTCTCGTTTGCACAAAAATGAAAAATGTTTGCTTTTGGATGAACCCTCCTCAAATAGTAAAGTAAAGAGCCGTCTGTAAAATTCTATTTGACCAAAAAGGACTCCTACAGCAATTTCTAGGTCACAAACGCGGAATACATCTAATGATTCTTCTTTGGAATTGAAAGATATTAATAGCATACACAGATGAGCCCCAGAAAATTATACGGTACTTGATCATTGATTGAATTTAGGAAAACAAAAATATTTGAATACTATTCAGTGTTAATACGTGTCTTAATCAGCGTATTAAAGAGCAAGAGCTATTAAGTTTCGTCTGGTATTTCCATGTTAATAAAGTGCAAGTCAAACTTAATTGTGTCTGTAGTGGGTATTGAATGCCCGTTAAGCTTAACCAGAGGTGACTCTTCCAAGACAGTCTTGGTTCCATTTAGTAGTAGAGAGTTATCACAAAGACATCTGCTTCGCTGCACAGGAACAAAGAGCGCAACCGAAAATGGTCCAACCACAATAACCGATGTATCATTGTCTTACTGACAAATGAACCGGTTTTAAAATATTTATATATTAAAAGTGTAAATAAGACTTGATTTTGCTATTCATGGTTTCTTCAGTATAAGTTAGAAAAACATAAATGTGGAAATGATTTTTAAGGTGATGAGAGACATCAACATTTTTATTAGGAATTAAGAAATTTAATGTTTAAGAAGCTGCTAATTCTCCTATAAAATCTGTGAATTTATCAAGAGACCAAAAAAATATCACAGTATTCATATACAAAGCTATATCTCTTTAGTGATCTGCTTATATTTTTATATTATTTCATATGGTAATGTTGGTAAATTCTATTCTAATCCACCCATTGTGATATTTTACAAGTTAGAAACATTAAAATACACTTACAAGTGGACCACTATACGCATTATCGATATATTAAACTTTCTTTGGTATATCACAAAAAAAACTATGAGTTTAACCTGAGCTTCATTAGTTAATATCGCAATTATAACAATTTCCAGTCGATTTATTTGAACATTACATTTTGTATTATTTAAATGCGCCGCTACATGATGTAAAAATACCATTTAAATCGCTATAAAACTACGTTTCAAATATAAAATTGAGGTTATATACACTTAACAGTTTACGTTTCTGAAAGTTTACTTCTAAATGGAATGCATATTAACACAGTAATTTTTATATATAAAAACCTCCTGAACCTGAAGTCCTTCACATCTTTTTCTAATATTGAAGAACTCAGTATTGAATAATTATTACAAATCTGTAAAATTAAAATCAACTAAACCGGAGTCATCTCAGACCCCGAAGATCGTTTGTATCAGACACTCTTTTGTGTGTTCTGAGTAATAGTCGTTGTTGTCGCACCGGGCGGCTTAAGCAACCCTCTAGCTGGAGTTGAATCAGAAAGATTTAATGTCCTTAAGAGCGTATTTCTAAAATCTTCCGAGAACAGACAATAGATGTAAAACGTTATTGAGTAATTGGTTATTTCTAGAAGGTTGGCGATGGCTCGAAACACCTATAAATAATTTATTAGTATTTTTGATTAAGTTTTTGAATTTTGCTTTTGTACCTGATAAGGATATTTCAATAAATTAACATCCGAGAGAGTAACATTTAGGATGACCATGGGTGTTACACATACTAAAAATAAAATACTTGTGGACCCTAAAAGGAGGACTAGTCTCCGTTCTTCTGCAAATTTTCTGGGATCTTCTTCACCTGAAGTTGTCCTGCTTAGAGTCATTTTTCTGCGTTTTTCACAAGACCGCCTGAAATGAAAATGTCATCCTATAAAATCGTTTATAGGTTCGCCTTATTAACAATTAAAAAAATACAGTAATTATTGGTCTACATTTTGAAATACTTTAGGCAAGAAATTTATTCTGTTGAGCTTCTTTATAACGAATAGACGCTAAAATAAAATTGAACGATTAACTGAAAAGCCGATTCTATCGTAGTATATACTATCAATCTCATAAATCTTAAGCCGTCAGGCGGCGTTTATAAGCTGTGCAAGCCATAAAAAGGGGTTTCTCCGTTTTATGGCCTTTTTTTGTACGTCTGGGTACTTGGGGTAAAAAAAACAGTTTTTTTTGACTTAACCTTTTCCCTATCCCAGAGTGGCGCTCATTGGCACTTTTGGAGACATACATCACTCCAATGCCGACGTATCCAATATTCGAATATAGACACCAAAAATGAAAAGAGAAGTTTTTTCTTGATTATATCGTGGATGTAATAATGGAAATTGGAATTTGTGTTATCAAGTAAGGGACAAGATTTTAATTTTAATTATTTCTTTAGGTAAATTTTAGTTGACAATGTCCCATGAATATAACTCCACAAATGCTTCCTTATTAAGATATGATTTTTTAAAATTTAATAGTGTTACTGTGCCGAAAACTATAATATAATAATGTCAAAAAATAAGTTTATTTAAAAAAAAATAATACTGCTGGGAAAATAACTACTTACAATAATTGTTTAAAGTTCAACCTTCACATTGTAAGCATATTCTAGCCTTTTTAATGATGTGGCTGATCCAATATTCAACATCCAACATGGTGATTATTAGTAAGTTCATTCTTGGAGCGGAGCACGTGGTACGCTATATATAATATAGCGGGTTAGGAAGAGAAAACCTAAAAGTGTGTGACCACCTTTATTGCCTAGAGTCACATGTCCGGACAATACCCTCGCTCAGTACATCCGAGACATTCGTTCGGTGCGCGTCTGCTCGAGTTACAGCCAATTTACCATTTTGACCTTCGTTGATCTTATTTTATGGCATATTATATCGCTTGCCATAAAGTGTGCAGGAAGTTAAAGTGAAACTTATTATTCCTACTGCAGTGTACCTGTATAGAAGCATCTTTTCACAAAAAAATTTGTTGGTTATATTCGCCTATAAAAGGTAAGAAGATACCTTTTGAAAAACACGTGCTTTGGGGCAAGATGGGATTCCCTATTAAACACCCCATCTTGCCCCAATATATTTTTTGCATGAAAAATTCAACGGAAAAATTGATTAGTTAAATATTGGTTAATTAGAATATTATTTTAGTTGCAGCAGAATGGTTCGCAATTATAAAAAGAAAACAACGAGAGGAGAGTGGTTCGAGGAAAGCACGAAACAAGGGATTGAAAAAGTTTTGACTAAAGAAATGGGTTATCGTAAAGCTGCGTCGCAATACTCTGTGCCATAAACAACGTTGGAGAGACATGTCAACGCTATTAAAACCAAAGGTGAAATGAAATTGGATCTACCTTTAGGGCCAATTACAACTGTTTTCACTGAAAAGGAAGAAAATGAATTGGTCGGATATTTGAAAGAAATGGAAGCAAGATTATTTGGACTTAGCATAATGGAACTGAGAAGTTTAGCATACCAACTGGCCGTCAAAAATGGCAAGAGACATGGATTTAATGAAACAGCCAAACTCGCCGGTGTTGACTGGGTTCAAGGATTTTTAAAAGGTCACAGTGATTTACCTATACGAAAGCTCGAGGCAACCTCAGCTGCTAGGGCTATGGGCTTTAATAAAATTTCCGTCGCAAAATTTTATAAGCTTTTGGGTGATGTTTTAGATAACTATAAACTAGGACCAGATAGGATTTATAACTGTGATGAAACGGGAGTCTCTTAGGTTTCAAAAACAAAGTCAGAGATAATTTCACGCAAGGGTAGAAAGCAAGTTGGGTCGCTATCCTCAGCTGAACGAGGACAAACAGTGACGGTCGAGATTTGTGTTAGCGCAGTAGGGAATTATATGCCCCCGATGCTAATCTTTCCTCGGAAACGGATAAAAGCCGAATTAATGAATAACTCGGCACCAGGAACAACTTTTCATTGCAATGCCAGTGGATGGATGACAACAGACATATTTATCTCATGGTTCAAAGCTTTCATCCAATTCAGTGGAGCAACAAAAGACAACCCGATGCTACTTTTATTCGACGGCCACTCTACGCACACAAAGAAAATCGAACTTTCGATCGAGAAGATCGGCGTTGCTAGAGAAAAAGGTGTGATTATAATCTGCTTCCCACCTCACTGCACTCATCGGCTTCGGCCGTTGGATATTTCTTTTATGAAGCCTTTGAGTGTATATTATGACCAAGTTGCAACAGCATGGCTTATCTAATCCAGGTAGAGTTATTAGCATGTTCCAAATTAGCGAAATTTTTGGTAAAGCTTACAAGCTGCCACTATGTCTACAGCGATTAACGGATTTCGGAAATGCGGCATAAGACCATTCAACTCTGAGAACTTTACAGATGCCGTTTTTCTTGCTGCAGAAACAACAAGCATAAGCCTAACGGAGGATGAGCAAGTTCCTCAATCACAAGCAAATGCAAATAAAGATGGTCTTCCCTCTATGATCCATGAAAAAAATCAGCCAAACTTAACTAATAATGTAATTCCGGTTGCTATTCCTAGTAATCACTCAACCATAGGTTCTAGTGATGATGTTCAGCCATCTACCAGCTATCAGGCCCATACAGATCATCATCTCACATCTCCCGGCTACCAAAGCTCAGATGATGAAGATAATTGCCCTTCGAGTAAGCTTGCCACATATCTCATAGTCCGTTAAATAAAACCCCAGAGGCAAGTGGGTCGCCACCTAAAAGAGTTTGCTCGAATTTTACAGAAAATGTTTGCCGTGACTTAGGTACCAGCTTTGAAAACTGTACTCCAGCTCAGATAATGCCTGTTCCTACTGTAGAAATAAAAGCCAGAAAAAATAATTGCCGTCGAGGCAAGACCGCCATCCTTACGTCAACGCCGTATAAAAGAGAACTTGAAGATCTAAAAACTTTTAGTTCGGAAGGAAAAAAAGCAAAAAGTGGTTAGAAAGAAAACACGGGTCAAAAATAAAACTAAAGGAACAAATGGTGCTTCAGAGAATACAGCCGAAGACGACACTGAATGTTTATACTGTGGTGATAGGTATGTGGGGTCCACTGAAGGATGGATAGCTTGTCAAAAGTGGTCCCACAATTCTTGCGCCGTAGTAGAAGAGGATGACTGTTTAGATATCTGCCATATATGTGATGTTTGTAAATAAACTCGTTACCCTCATCTTACCCCGAGGGCTGTCCCATCTTGCCCCGTACCCGGGATAAGATGGGATTTTTTCTTTGTAAAGAAAATTGTGTTTTTTGGTGTATGTCTAATCGACATTTTTAATTTTAAATTTATTAATTAAAAAATTCTATTTTTTACAAGTATATAAAACTGTTTATGTTAGTCCGTCAAGGTGCGTAGTATAGTTTACAAAAACATAGGTCTGTCACTCGAATCACGAACTGTTTAGTTTTTTAAAACAATTTGCAAGGTTTCATTATTGGGAATGTAGGAAGTATTGCAAAGAGAAAACATCATCACCTTCATTAATGGATGTTAATGAAAGAGATTTTAGAATAAACGTTATTTTTTATTGTAATGTTACATTTTTATTGATATAAATGCTTAGCGTCCCCGTCTTTCTCCATGTTCCCCTATATGATTTCTTTGCATAACAAAGCTCTTCATATGTCCCGATAAATAATAGTTCAAAGGATTTAAATCCGGTGAGTAGGGAGGCGAGGATCTCTGCGTCCAATCCAACGTCCAGACTAAGTGTTGTTGTGGTCTTCTTCTCTGAATCTGAACAACACAGGAAGTTTTTCTTGTAAGAACTGAAGGTAAATTGCAAATGCACACGACCATCAAATACATAAGGCCGACTCACTGCTTTACATTTTTTAAGAAACCACACCAAACACTAACCGAAAAACGATGTTGGAAATTTCGTTCGATTGATGCATGGAGATTTTCAAGCTGCCAAGAATGAGAACTCCTTAAATTATTGATACGGTGTCGAGTGAACTCATCGGTGAACAAAATTAAACTTATTAACTAAATTACGTGCAATAAGCCAATTGCAAAACAGAGCAATGAGCTGCAGAGGGTGCACTGGTTGCACATGAAATAAATACAAATCAAACACTAGTTGATGGTGACCGTTCAACACTATCCACTATTACATCTTGGGCAGCTGATTGTAGGAGAGAAGCATTTGGAAATGATCCTGTTGCTCTAAAATGATTAAAAATTCTCCCAAATAGTCGTCTATAAGGTATTCGTTTATTTGCGGCATCACTAATTATGCAAATTTCTGTCAAACTGACTGTAACAGAATAACAAGCGAAAGAAGTATCCGTATCACTCGTCATACTTGATGTTGATAGAATGTCATACTAGACATAATAGTCATTAAAGCATTGTAGTTTTTGGCACAATAACATTATTCAATTAAAAAAAAAACTATATCTTGGTAAGGAAGCATTTGCGGAGCCATGTTTATAGAATGATTTCGACTCGAATTTACCTAAAGAACACGTAGTGAAATTTTGTCCCTTACCTCGCGGGAGACCCTGTATATTGCACAGTAGGTGTTCAATAATCTTGGAACTCCTTAATAATCCGTGTTTTAACGCATCGTTTATTTTTATATACAGTGCTTTCATTTCAAAACGATCCACCCTTAATAACTTTCTTAAAAAAAAAAAAATATTAAGGGTGGATCGTTTTGAAATGAAAGCACTGTATATTTTATAAAAATGTTTTGATGTATAATATGGAGCGTAGCAATGGTATAGACAAATGTTGATTTATTTTTTAAACCCTTGCGGTCTTTCAACTGGCGGATTCAGTTAAAGCATGTATTATGCATAAAGTCGTGTTGAAATTTTATGTAGAATTCACAAACATTTTAAAAACCATTTCATAAAGGAATCTCCCTATCTTATCTGTATTATCAGCTCACTTTAATTAATATTTATAACTTCATATTTTCAACTTACCTATAAACTATTAAAATCCTGAGGTTTAACGCCGCCAACAAAATAACAGGAATAACCTTAAAAATCATCTCCAAAACAATCTTATATACACTATAAGCGGGATGTGTAATAAAAGCGGTGTTCTCAGTTCTTTGGTATATCACATTGCCATCAGGAACCAGCCTACAGGTTTTCACGAAACTTCTAAACATTATGGGAATGTACATGATGAAGGTTATGATGGGAATTAGGATGACGGCTCTAATAGGCGATCCTAGGATCGGTCGGGCGTGTCCTGGATGGCAAACGCTCACGTAGCGTTCCAGCGTTAACGCTAGGAGCATCATCACTCCTATTCCTAGGCAACCGTTACCTGAAAAATCAATTTAGAACATTTAAAAATTGTAACAATAAACGGTCCAATAAGTTTCTTAATATCCCCATTAGAATAAATGTATGCTCTAACTTATTTCGTTTTCTAGATACAGAGTGTAGTAAGTTTTTTAATATTTTTTTTTGTTATGAAAATCTGCTTTTGTATGTATCTGTTACTTAGGCTAAGTTAAATTTTAAAAAGAAATAAATGAATCTCAATAATCGATGCAAATTTATTATTTGTTTTAATAGGGCCAGGCACAGCTTTTGATTTTTTTCCTGGAAACAAAGCTAGATACGAGTAAGGCTCAAGAAGCAAGAAAGTTACATTATTGACCGCTTAATCTAAAAAAAGTATTAAATTGTTAAAAAAGGGGTGGCGTACCATAATTTTACCTATAAATATCAAGTAGGTAGCCCCCTGAAACGCCACTGGAATCAATAAATTTATTTTATTCCCACCAAAGGAGAGCGTTTATGACGACAAATAAGCCTACCAAATTTTATTTAAATCGCCTCAAAGGATTTTGAATAATTGATAAAAAACCGATTTTATAAAAAAACTTTAACACTCTGTATCTAGAAAACAAAGCAAGTTAGGACATACGTTTATATGAAAAAAAATTCTTATTTTTGGCTGGTAAATACGCCCTTGAAATCTTTGCACTCAATTTTAAATCACCCTATATAAGCTCCAGATTAATTTTTCAAAATATTCTTTTTTTCTTCCATCATTTCCATCATCATTTTCTTTTTGTTATTGTTATTTTTTGCTATTTACTAATGCCCATCAAATAAATAATTTTTAATACTCTTTTGTATACCTTCTGGAATCCTACAGATCCTTTCCTCACTTTAAAAAGTATTCTTCTACAACCACTTCTGAATAAATAATAACTTAGGTATAATAATTCGATATAATGCTTTGCTAAATTTGTGGACTACAGCATAAATAATATACGATCTAGCTATGAGCTTTAATTATACATTTTCCAATATCTCCTAAAGAAATATAATTATTATCTAAATCGCTATTACCTAAAAACAATTCCAAGTGTGCAAAATAATGTGCAGGTATGGGATCTTCCCAATGACCGTGCTCCCGGTGGACCAAAACCCTCCATGCGAAGGGCAGTGCAAAAAGGATGGCTAAGAGTGCTGCTGCTGAATATCCTAAAAATCATATAAATCTTAGCGATCGAAAACGTAAAAAAGAAGATAAATATCATTAAATGGTTCGATTTAAATTGTTTACACAAATTTTAAAACTGCTCGCTAGTGTTGATTGATGTTTCCGCCTATCAATGATTATATTACCAAATATTGTAGTACAAGCATTTTAAATGAATTAAATACTATATTGAAACCTTTAATTATCTAAGGGTTTTTGAGGAAAATATAAAAAATAAGTTATTTTCGTCTATTAAGGTACACAGTCCTTTTGAAGTTGTTGTCTCTGTTCATCTTCCTAAGTTTATAAGCATTATAGCATCTGGAAGTACAGGATTAGCACCAATATTATGCGGTAACAAAACAAGTTTGCTTTATGAAGCATTTCTATATAGTTCATAAAGAAGTAGAAGTCTCTAGAAGTCTAGTGTTTTTGAAACATCATTGATATTGAAGCGTTCTTGTACGCTCTCGTATTGAAACTATATTAGAATTTTCACCAAAATTATATTTTAGTTTCAATATTGTGAGCTTTATAATGTAAATAACAAGAATGCAATTAAATGTTTCATACATCATTTAGATATTCAAAAGTTAAAATTGACCGTACTAAAAGTTCCATTACAAACGGTTTATTCACACTGTAGTCTGTTATCGCTTCTCAAATTTGTTTACCAAATTAAACGCTACATGCATCACTTTCTGTTATTAATTTTACGGAAATGCGATTGGCTCGGTTTGATTATTCACCTGGCCGCGAGTCCCGTCAAATCTAAGAAAATTATTTTCAGTGTGCTGAGTTGCAGATTAAATTTAGAAAATGATATAAGGACTTTTTTAAATTGATTGGAAAATTCGGGCGTAATACGGCGCCAGACTTGCGGCGGGCCATACACGTTTATTTTGAGAATTTCGTGAAAATGTGGTGTGTGTTTTTTTTGTACAGGTAAGAAAATTCATAATTTTATGCCATAAAGTCATTGTACAATCATAAGCAACAAATGATTACCTTGTGTGTATAAGGTCCCATCACTGTGTATTCAATTTTTCTATTTACAATCGATCGATATCGTTGTATTAACGAAATTTCATTTTGCTTTTTAGTAAATAGTAAGAATTAATTTATCGCTTATAAATCAACCCACATTAGTAACGTGATCAATTTATTTTGAAAATGTAATTAATGTTTACAATGTTAGTGCTTGTGTTACGTGTATGTGCTTATCCTGCTGTTTTGTATATTTTATATCGGCCAGACTAAAATTTTTTACTTGAACGTCGAATTTTATTTTGAGGAGGTTTTTATGAACTGCTTAATATGTTTTCAGACTATCAATAATTTCATATTATTTTTCTTATTCGAAATCTCGTCTGGAGAAAAACTAGAATAATAATAAAAAGATTTAGAATAAAAACTAAAATATTAAACCACCAGCCAAATTATCAAAATGTTATGTCAATGTGTTGTCATCTATTTATTTAGTGGTGAATATTTATTACACTAATCAAGAGAAAATAACTATAATTAAGTGATACTACATGGAAAATAATTTTCAAAAAGTCTCCGAAATGTTGTCTGTGAATTTCCTTGATAGGTATTTTCCAAGTAAAACAACAGTGTAGTTAGTCAATGGAAATGCTCAGAGTAAAACAATAATGATAGCAGAGCTAGAGAAAATAATTCAGATTTTGAAATGTTGCTTTATGTTGAAGAAAATAAAGGAATTAGCAGCGGAAATGTTGAAGAAGTTGTAGGAAAAATAAGAAGAAGAAAGTATTTAATGGACGCGTAATTGGGTTAAATTACACTATTAATTGGCCAGCTAGGACTTTTTTCTGTGGGATGATATTAAACGTGTTAGTTTATAAAGATGGGCGTTTTGAAAATATAGAAGAATTAAGGATGGCAATTTTAACGGCATTTAATTAAATACCTGCATATCCGTTTAGTAATGTAAGAACCGATTAAGAAGCCGGTAAATCGAGGTTTATTTGAGCATTTTATTAATAAAAATTAATATAAAATTAGACAATTAATGTATTAGTTTAAAAAAGTTATTTATGTAACAAGTGTGTAAAATTATCCTTTTTTTTATTAATGGGAAATTTCCGAATTCTTATGAATAAAAAAAGGGGATTTTACAGACATGTAACATACAAAATTTTTTCTACTACCGAAGAAAACACTAAAAAGAATCAAAAACCAAATTACTTTACGCACTAATGCGTAAAAAAATTACTTTACGCACTAGTGTATAAATTTTTTTTTCACAAATTATAAATTAAATGTCAAATAAACGTCAAATTACTTGTTTAGGCACCAGTGCGTAAAAAGTGAAACTATTGAAAAGTGGCTTATCTAATTCGCACCTTTAAAAAAATCTAATACAGTTTTTCTGTAAAATATACAGGAGAGCCAGTATTTAAAAGTATCATAATTTATATGAGATTTCCTATCCAGCTTGGCGATACACCAGGAGCTCTGATTCTCCAATGAACTCTATAAAAAAAGATTTTTACTTTTATTATTTTGTAAAAAAATAATTTTTACCAATGGCGCCCGTAAGAAATTTAGCGTAAATATTTTTTAATAAAAATAGTATAGCATTGCATTTTTCTAAAAAAAATTTTTATTTTTTAAATCCTTGTTTAGCTTTAAGCAAAATTGCATTCTTGACTTTTTTTTAAATTGGAGGCACTGTTTTTGGCGTACTGTATGCTTTTGTAGTATTCTGTTTATCTTTTACATCCCTTAAGTAGGTAAGTACTTGCCTTATGCTCTCTTGGGAGACCACTGTGCCTTATCTGTAGTTTTGAGTCTTTGAAATGGCATAGTCATTTTGATAATTTTTTTATCTTACTGACATACTTCCTATTCACCTCGTTCTGTATATCTGGTTTTTTAGTTTGTTTAAAGATTTTTCCATTAGGAATGTGTGTAAAATAATTTGGACCCGATATTGTAAGGAAAATAGTAAAACTTCTGTGCTGTCTAACCCAAGCCAACCGCTACGACCACTCCAATTTAATAAAATCCAAACTATTTACATTCCAATTACAACTCTAACTCAGCCCAACTCTACACGTACCAACAAAATGATTTTTGTGGATGAAATACCGTGAAATGGGGTGAATAGAAACTGCTGGGTGAATAGCAACAAAAACTTCTTTTAAAAAAAATCAGCATCGGAATTAAACCTCCCAACGCTTCAAATTTGTTCTCAAACGGTCAACAGATGTCACCATAACTACTTTAACAGGCCAAAGATGTTTTATGTTGGTAGCCCTGATTGCAGTACCAACCACCCGTCAGAGTGAACACGTGCTTTTTTTATCACTAGCAAAACTTTATTCACAGTGGTTATCTAAAAACAGGTAAGATATTGAGTTTTTGGTTAAAGTAGCTGTAAGGTGTCTGGTTTACATTGCCTATTTCAGAAATTGCTTGTCTTGCTTATTTTTTTTGCTATGAGTCACTTTTAAGTAATTTTGGGGTGAATAGAAACACGCTGTTTCTATTCACCTGCTGCTTCTATCCACCCCATAACAGTAGCGGCTCGTCAGGGGACGCGGGTGAAGCGCCGCTTCACCACAAATTTTAGAAAATTTAAGAGTTTTAAAATCGACATCTTTACGTTTACAATTTAGTTTGTTTTATATTTTATAACAAATTAATTCTTTATTTTATCTGATTTATCAAAATAAGTGTAATCCTATAAAGAATATATTTGTAAAAGTATTCAGAAACCCGAGCGCGCTAAACATATTCTCATAAGAGCAGCGGCGACCGCGACCGCATGTGTCAATGCAGCACAATTAGCAGAAAAAATAATCCGCTGCAACCACGAACTTAAAAATATACCTGGACTGCCAATTCAATGAAAGGTAAATGACCACTACTAGGGGGCCGCCATTTTGCGTGATTGTGTCCTTTCGATGTTGGTCACTCTGACAAATTTTAATTGTGCCAACTGTAGGGAAACAAAACAATTAAAGTTTTTGAGAGGTTATGTTTACAAAAATACAAAATAGAAAGTTACATATAGGTAAGAATTTAAGATAGTTGCGTTAGATCTGTGATTTTTCTGGTACTTCTTTAAGAATTTCGTTAAAATTTATGAAAGAAAGTAATCCTCACCTAAAATGAGACAAAGTTTCAATCAACTTGGAATAGATGCGTGCACTTTAAAATCTTTGTTTTATCATTCTGATAATCTTGAATCTTATAAATCCTAATACCATGAAAATCATGATATTCATTTAAATTTTTGCTTGTATTTACTTAACAAATTCAGTTAAAAATACTTTACTATTTTTACTATTACTAAGTATACTTTCCTTAGTTTTCTAAGTTTTACTTTCCTTCCATGTACAGTGTTTCCACATTAATAGGTACAACCATATATTATTATGAGAATCAAAATATAGATGATTTTATGAGGGTTTGTAATTATAAAGGGTTTATATAGAAAAAATATATTATTCTGTCAACAACTCAATATATTATTCTATTATAAACAACACAGACGGACAATTCACAATAATTCGGTTTTGAGAAACTGAACCAAATACCTTTAAATAAAGATGGTGATACATTATTCACGTATTAAATAAGGAGAAAGATATATCGCCTGTTCCAGACGATATACCCAAGCGTCGTTTACAAATCGTCAAAAACTAGGCAATCCGCTATACTCACACGTCAAATGTCAACTTCATTACCGTTATTTAATATATTTTTTGTTGGCAACACTAACAATTTTCAGAGTGACCAACATCAAAAGGACACAACCACTATGAAATAGGCTTGAGCTAAGTCGTGAATTTGAATTCACAGGTATAACTGTTAACGCGATTTTCTATTCACTGTGAATATAACCCGTGAACGTGAATTCACGATTGAGCGCCGGTTATCGAGTTTGCTTATCGTGTAACTTAATATCATGGCAGTGAATTCGCATAATAATAAGAAAAGTATTACTATTCTGTGTTTATTGTGTTAAGGATAGTTCATACCTAGATACAAATATTAAGGGGGCTAAAAGTAAATATCATTGACAATGACAACAATTGTCGTCACATTTGAAACAATATATATTTTCATAGACATTTTTAAAGCTAATATCACGATGTCCTAATAAGAAATATTTGTCTTTAAAAGTTTAAAATAATGTTAAAAACAAACATATTTTAATATTCGACCTTCCTCAGAAATTAATAAATTAAAATATTCTATCATTATAAAAATCCAGTAAAAAAAACTAAATAAGCATGACAATATAAAATATAATATATGTACAATAAAAATAATTTATAAAAAATAATTGTTCTCTCGTTTTTTCCCACAAACGAGAGAGGCGGATAGACGATGGGAGTCTGTTTAACGACAGCCAATCGCTGATGAATGAATTACTTCTTTCGGTTAATTTCAACGCGCATTCGTTTGTCTTTATGTGAACGCGCCTTTCTCATTTACGTTTTGACATTTCACAGTTTATTTTTAAGTTGTCATCAAGTCGTGAATGTGAATTTTTATTCACAGTGAATGATTCACAGGTAGTAAAATTTTGCTCAACCCTACTATGAAAATGGCGGCCACCATGCAGTGGTCATTTTTGGGTATCGTGGCCATATGCATTAGCAGTCCAGGTATATTTTTAAGTTCGTGGCTGCAACACCTCTCCCCGCGCTTACGACGGTTGCTATGGCAACGGACGGATAAACACGCGGGGTAATTTACAGAGCGGCGCGGCGTATGCATGCCGCTGCCAGCAAGGTTCTTATTCTATTGACTTAGTTCTTGTTTATCGGAAGTAAATTCCATCAAGTTGGGAATTTTTTTTTATAAAATGTTGCCGTTATATGACCCAATTTGCATAATAAAATTTTGTTTTTGCTGCTTATGGTATATTCTGGGTTTTGCGCTTCACCTCTTCCTAAAGTCACCAGCCGCCACTGCCCCATAATTGTTTTTTCTTTTGCAAGAAAATGCCTCGCGTTTATAAACCAGACCCTCGACGTAAAACATATAAGAAAATTGATGAAAAAACTCTAAAAATAGCCCTTGCTTCAATTGACAACCGGATGAGCGTCATGGGGGACAAACAGCCCTAACCAAACAAGAAGATGATATTTTAGTCCATCAACTAATAGTTTGTTCCGATTGGGGGTATCCACTTGACCATTTGGACGTCAGGATGATGATAAAAAATTACCTAGACAGTAGAGGTAAAATAATAACGATTTAAAGATAATATCCCTGGCAGAGACTTTGTCTATTCTTTTTTAAAACGTCACAAAAATCAATTAAGATCTAGAATCTGCCAAAACATCAAGCGCTTAACAGCTGCTGTTTCTCCCAACACTATCAATGCTTATTTTGACAATTTAGCCACGGAGTTGAAAAATGTACCGCCATCAAACATAATAAATTACAACGAAACAAATTTAACTGACGATCCGGGTAGAAAGAAAGTAATCTCGAAAAGGGGCTGTCGCTATCCAGAACGTATTTGCAATACGTCGAAGTCAGCCATTTCTATTATGTACGATGCTTCAGTTGATGGAAAATTGTTCCCACCATACGTGGTTTACAAAGGTAAAAATTTGTATACTTCTTGGACAGTTGGAGGACCAAAGGACGTCAGATTTAATAGAAGTCCATCAGGTTGGTTTGATGCGATTTCCTTTTCAGATTGGGTAGAAACTGTCATACCTGCAGTAAAAAGTACTTAATTGGCGACAATCTGACATTTTTCACATTTTTCTGTAAGTACAGTATCTCTTTGCGAAGAAAATTATATTTCATTTATCTTCCTCCCGGCTAACTCTACTCATCTGACCCAGCCTCTGGACGTGGCATTTTTCCGACCTCTTAAAACAGCTTGGCAACAAATCCTTGACAAATGGAAAATGGGGGCTGGTTCAAAGCATTGCACGGTTCCAAAGGACAGATTCCCTTTCTTGCTAAATGACTTGTCAAAGGCTATTGAGCCTAATGCTGGAAAAAACATATAATCTGATTTTAGCAAGTGTGCAATTTTTCCACTAGATAGGGATCAAGTCTTGGGACGCCTTCTGCAGCAAAATCTTGACGAGACAAATGATGAGAATCTGAACATTAAAGAAGGACTTAATAACTCTTTGGTAAATCTTCTAAGAACAATGAGATATGGCGATGGTCAAAATGTGAAGAGTCGACGTCGTAAAATTCAAGTTCCTGCTAGCAAAAGCGTTACAAGTGCAAATTTTGAAAGCACGTTGGATAAAGACGATCAAGAGGATAATGATTTGGAAAGACGTATGGAAAACTTAGATGAAGATTCAGATCCGGAAATGAATTTGCTTCTTAGTAATTTCATGCCAATAATGGAAAAAGCTCAAGATCATTCTTCAGATGCAGACTCAGAAATGGACACTTCACTACCAAGTTTCATCGATAAGTCCGAGAATAAGTTGGATACAAATAATTCATCAGCGTCAGTCTGCTTTGAGGGTAAATTGTCCCGATGTGTTTCTCCTATTTCGTTTGATTTAATAGATAAAGGAACTTGGCTTCTGGTGTGTTTTCCAACAAAATATCGAAATAGACAAAGAAATAAATATTTTATCGGACAAGTCATTAATATTACAGAAAATGACATTGAAGCCACTTTATTAAGAAGCCACCCCACCAAACACTCGTCAGGATATATTTTTGGATTTCCAGAAGTTCTGGATGTTTCCACCTTTCATTTTAGCCAGGTTGTTGGAGAGGTTTTCCCAGTTCATGGCGAGATAGAAGCATCTACGTCAAGAAGAGATATTTTAAAATTTAACTTGCATCAAAGTTGTTTAATTTAAATAATATGTTTAAACATGTTAAATTTCTATAGAAATAAATGTTTTTTTTTGTAAAATTGGTGTTTTTGTCCGTTTTTTTTGTGTATTTATATTTTTTTATCAATTTAAAATTTTTTTCAGGTGTTTCTATTCGCCCTCGTGTGGGTAGAATAGCAAATTTGACCAATTTAAATGGGTATTTCTATTCACCCCACATTAAGGGTGAATAGAAAAAGAGCGTTTTTATTTTTTTTTGTAGAAAAACCTCTATTTAAAAAAAATCTATTATGCGCTTTTTAATCTACAAGTCGAGACCTGTAGATTCCTTATTTTTTGTTGTCAAAAAGGTGACTACCATGTTAGAAACAGAGTAGAAAAGGTCCGAAACTGTTTCTATTCACCCCAATTTACGGTATAATTATAGATAATTTTCTTATTAAAATTAAAAAAAAAAATCAAAACAAAATCTAGGAAGGTTGTATTGCATCCATGTTGCTTTGGATGACTTTGTTGCAGAGTTTGTTTATATAGAAATAGTTTCTAAACAAGTATTTAGGGTAATAATATAGTAATTTTTTTTCAGCTTATCACTACTCTGCACTAATACTTCAGCCTCCTTTCTCTATGGCCAACCATGCAGCGAGCGGAATACTGCTTATCTCTATCCGAATAACTACATAATTCCATCAAACCAGACGAACTGCGTGGACGTATCGAAATCCTCAACAATCAATCCAGCGAACAACAGTGAATTTTTCGAGAGCGTGTGGCAAGCGGATACGCTTTATGCGGACCATATGAACTTATCCAGAGTCCCTGCGGCCCTAATATACATCTTTCCCGGGCTGGAAATGCTCGATTTATCCAGCAACGACATAAGGAGGTTACCCTATAAAATGTATAAAATAGCACCGCGGGTAACAAAGTTGTTGCTGGCAGAGAATCATGTTTTCGTACCGAGGAAAAGGGGCTTGTTTAAATCAGTTTCTATAAGGATGCTGATGCTGAGCAAAAATAGGATAACGAACATTTATCCGGTTACTTTTGCCAAGATGCCCAATTTGGAAATATTGTATTTGGATGGGAATAGATTGAAGTACGTTAGCGCGGATATGTTTTTGCCAATGTTGGGATTGCAGTATCTGCATTTGGGTCATAACTTTATTGCCGAGTTACCTTCGAAAGAACGTATGCCCCATATGTTAAGGTTTTATATTACAAACCCTCAAAGAAATCTATTAATTAAGTAACTTTGACTATTGAGGTTAGATTTACTAAGTTTAGCTATTTATTTTTTGTATGTATTAATAGAATATATAGTTTATGCAAAATAAACTTCGATGTAAGTTAAGTCCGATACTATTATAATTAGTTGCAAACCGTATAAATTTTCGGCGCTGCCATATGCAAGAAATCTTTAAAGCTTTCCAGAAAATGACGTTGAGGAGTATGATAGCACATAAGAATTTAAATGCCTACAAACCTGACGACCACGTCTAACATAGTGCGAATCATTCTCCAGTCGAAGTTATGCAGTCCTCTTGCGAGCTTGAGAATTGCGAAACTTCTCAGATTGTCGACAAGCAGTTCCTTTTTTATAAAACACAACGCGTCCCATAAAGTCCAGTTCAGAGATCTATTAGAATCTTTGATGTGTCGTAGATGCCGCACTAACTAGTCCGTGCGTCTATGTCATATTTATTGTCGCATGATATACATGTTTAAATGACAAAATTTTATATAATTTATCTATGAAATCATTTTAAATATACATAAAACCCCATGCTGTTCACTATTTTTTATTTGTCTTTCGAAAATGTCAATTTTTAAAAAGAAAATAATATCAAAAAATTGGGACCACGGACTAAAATCCAAGCATTCTACAAATCATTTTAAACACTTGCAGCACTCCCAGACTGTCACCTCTTTTTAGCTAGTCTATTAAACAAAGATAAAACACCTGCGATCTGGCGATTCCTACTTTAAGTTGTGCAAGTGATTGTGTATCTCTTTCTATCCCACTGATTTTGAGAATTACGGGGCCGTACGCAGATAAATTTTTGGACCGTTTTTGTATTATTTTCGTCGTGTTTTTAAAGAGATCTTTAAGGATGGGTCTATCGCCTTTAAAATAGTTGTTGGATGGGTCTATCACCTTTAATAGTTGGGTGGGGGGGGGAGTAATGTGAGGTTATTATTTCATGGTTTTGCAGTTTTTAATGTGAGGAAGTGTGTTTTTTTATTTGTGTTTAAATTGTTTTAATATTATACTTAAAGACCTTAAAATGTTTCGACCCTGGGAAAATAGGCAGGAAAATTTGGCAAATGAAGAGGACAGTGTTTGTGCCGGCTTATGGAGACCGTGGGTGCACAAAAAAGACAATAATATTTGTGGTAAAAACAATAAGAGTGATCTGGACAGTGATTTAGACTCATATAGTTCTGATGGTTCATTTTCTTGTGTTGAAGAAGCAGAGGAAGAAGCCAGGGTGGTAAAAGCTATAGGGGAAAATCACGGGGTTTTAAAACGTAATTGTTTAAGTACAGACGCTAAACAAATTTGTTTAAATGTCTATAACAATCTAAGGAATGATCCTCAGATCACAAATGATTGTAGTGCTTTGCAAAAAACAGCATTTTTAACAGGGGTTCCATATAGCTATTTTGTAAGAAAAGGGATTAAAGGCAGAAAAAAAAGGAATAATGCAGGACAATCAAAGGGACTTGACATGAACATTGCCAAATTGCTAAGGGAAGTTGTGTATTCTAAATACAAAAACAACGAGGTTCCAACTATAGAGATGGTTAAGGACACCTTATCGGCAAGGGACAAACATTTCACAGTCTCAACCTTGCGGAGATACCTAATAAAACTTGGATTTAAATTTAAGATAGTTAACAAAAGGGCTGCTGTAATGGAAAGTACTCGAATTGTCAGGTGGCGTATAGAATATTTGGAAAATATTAAAAAATTTCGGGAGGAAGAAAGATCCATATATTATTTAGATGAAATCTGGTATGATACACATGACATGGCAAAAAAGGGTTGGACTGATAGTTCTAACAAATGTGTCCTAAAAGATGTTCCACCGAACAGAGGATCTCGGATGATCATTATTCATTGTGGTTCAAAAGAAGGTTGGGTGAAAGATGGACAGAAATTGTGTGGCAAAAAAATAGAAGAGTGCAATGTGGACTATCATAGAAACATGCATGCAGATATATTTGAAACCTGGTTTGAGAAAACATTAATTCCAAATTTAAAGGAAAACAGTGTTATTGTTATGGATAATGCATCATACCATTCAAGGCTTTCTGAGAAAATCCCAAACACATCTTCGCATAAATTGGAAATTGAGACATTTTTATTAAAACATGATCTCTATTTTCATGAATCTTATACAAAGAAACAATTATTGGAAGTTGTAAATACAAAATCATGGGAAAAGCAGTATGTAGTAGATAACATAGCTAAAAAGTATGGTCATACTGTCCTCAGACTTCCACCATATTATTGTGTATTTAATCCTATCGAGTTGATTTGGGGACAACTAAAAAGGAGAATTCGCAGGAAAAATAAGTATCCAAAATTTGATAAAAAAGTTATAAATTTGATTAAGGAGGAAGTTATGAATTTAGGAGAGGAAGAGTGGAGAAAGTCTGAGGAAAAAATTATAAGATATGAAGAGGAATATCGTAATTTGCATCAGATTATTTTGAATGGAGGCGACCGTTTCATTATAAATTGGGATAATGATGAATCTGATGCAGAAATTGAAGATCTGTGGCTAAACTAGTTATTGTCGCATATGGTAAGAAACCCCTTTTTTTATTAATTAAACAAGGTAAAATTTTTTTTTACAGCTTACTGCCTCTGTTTGTCCTTCAGCGATACAATAAAGACTGCTTCTTCCTGCATTTTCTGGGAAAAAGTTCCTTTTTTGCCATAGTAAGAAGACCCTTTTTTTACTAATTAAACCAGTTAACATATTTTTTTTACAGTTTACTGCCTCTGTTTGTCCTTCAGCGATACAATAGAGACTGCTTCTTCCTGCATTCTCTGGGAAAAAGTCCCTTTTTTGCCATAGTAAGAAGACCCTTTTTTTACTAATTAAACCAGTTAACATATTTTTTTTACAGTTTACTGCCTCTGTTTGTCCTTCAGCGATACAATAGAGACTGCTTCTTCCTGCATTCTCTGAGAAAAAGTCAGTTTTTTGCCATAGTAAGAAGGCTCTTTTTTTACTAATTAAACCAGTTTACATATTTTTTTTACAGTTTACTGCCTCTGTTTGTCCTTTAGCGATACAATAGAAACTGCTTCTTCCTGCACTCTCTGGGAAAAAGTCCCTTTTTTGCCATAGTAAGAAGACCCTTTTTTACTAATTAAACCAGTTAACATATTTTTTTTACAGTTTACTGCCTCTGTTTGTTCTTCAGCAATACAATAAAGACTGCTTCTTCTTGCATTCTCTAGGAAAAAGTCCCTTTTTTGCCATAGTAAAAAGACCCTTTTTTTACTAATTAAACCAGTTAACATATTTTTTTTACAGTTTACTGCCTCTGTTTTTCCTTTAGCGATACAATAAAGACTGCTTCTTCCTGCATTCTCTGATAAAAGTCCATAGTTTGCCATAGGAAGATAACCCTTTTTTTATTAATTAAAAAACAAGTTTAAATTTTTTTTACAGTTTTTTGTCCATGATTTGGCTTATAGAGACATTATAAAACCAGTTTATTTTTTTTAACAGTTACTACCACACTTGTTCTGTCTCAGAGAGGCAAGACTACTTCTTTCATAATTCACTGGAAGAAAGAAGCCTATTTTACATTTGAGTTGTCATTATTTAAAAAAAAATGTAAATTTAGTATTAATTAAATTTAAAAATTATTTCTGCTACTCGTGTACACTTTTTAAATCTGTTTTAGTATCCAAATGCTTTACTGCGACTGTGCGAGATGAAGTTGGAATCCTAACGGCAACAAAGAAACTGGTTCCTTCCTTAATGGAAGAAACTGCTAAAGAAAAAAAGGGAAAATTGAGTTTAGAAAATTGTATTAACTCTTTGGGCCAGATTCAAATGAGTAATTTTAAGATTTTGTACAAAAATTTTAGTTTTTAGTATAAGCATTTATTTTTGTTAATTTTCATCTAATCTCTCCTATTATGCACAATAACTATATATGAGGCACACAAATTAATAAATATTACATTCAGGATGCAAAGTGTGTTTTTTTTACAAGTAAAACTTGTGTCTTTTACACACATAAGATATAGACAGCTAGATGATTTTTAATGTAAAAGTTTATTTAAAAAAAATATACTTCCACTTTTCTGACTACATAATTACTTTTTATAAAAAAGAAGTTGGTACTAAATATAGAGATGAGGGTTTTCATGAGTATATTATTATAATAATATATCATAATATGTATTAATTAAAATAAACCAATAATAAAGGACATTGAATGTGGCAGCCAAAATCTCCGTTAATAATAACCACCAAATAAAAATAAATGTCAATACCCAAAAAAAGGAAATTATAAAATTTGAAGATAAACCAAAACATTTTACCCTTTTGTGTCAAAAAGTAAATCTTTAATGCCTTAATCCACAGAATAAATGGGTCTAAGTAATTCGTACCACCTATTCTCTCATCACTTGTTATAAACATCAGACTGATGGCGCTAAAAACTAAACTTATTAAATTAAAATTTTTGGTTAGACTCATTTTACGTGCTTAAATCTTATATTTAAATAAAATATTATCTTGCTATCAACTATCCTGAATTTCTAACTTAATAAAACTAAACCGAAAAATCCACAATAATAGTTTTAAATACAAATAAATTTTAAGGCCGGACCTGTGCAACTTTTCACGCTTGAGTGACTGTGATTGAGGTCAGACGTCTAACAAAATAGTACGTGGGTGCATGTAGTCAAATTTTAGGAATCAAATGTATAAATTCTTAAAAAAATGCTTAAAACATTTATTTATTTTATGGAATGATTAAATATCGCTTAGAATATTACTTTATGACTCTTTCCACATAAAATCTTGCGATTTAAACATGCATGTCATGTGACAATTCAAGCAACACCGGCACACGTACTATTCGCGGCACATCAAAGATTTTAATAGATCTCTGAACTGTACATCCTTATAGATTGGTGTGGAATTTGACGCCTCTTTGGTAACCAGGTAGAAGATCTTTTCACCGGTCTCTTTATAACGCCTTTTTTTTAATTGCTTAAAATATCATAATCCAAAATAAATATCTGGCCTTTTCTAATTAAAACTTTTTGTGGCATTTTTGTACAAACTAGGATTGAGTGTTGACATTTTCATCCAAAATAAAATTCTTGGAGAAAGTAAGATATTAAATTGAAATTCACATAGGTTCTTTTAAGACTCTTTTAGAAATATTTAAGCGTTAATCAACCTTGAATCTAAAATATTTTTGAAACAAAATTAAATTTGTAGAGACAAAATGGTGAAATCAAATCGTGAAATTCCTGGACTCGTATTAAGACATTTATTACATCTTAATATTAAAAATAAATAAATTTCGAGGCAGAACATGCTCATAATTCTAAAACCGAGAAAGTTAGAGATTTGAAACTTGTATTACAAGTTTTTTTACTAAAACCATTAAATCTCTATTTATTGGTTTCTGTAATTTTCTTTTTAGTATTTGAAATTTTTCTAAAAACATTTAAAATTTACAAATACATGATTTTAAGTTAGAGTAATCTAAGCGGTTCAGTAGCGGTTTAAAAAACATTTACTTAGGAAGTCAACAAGAAAATTATTTTCGTAAAAATATTTCAGAATTTTCTCCCTAATAAAAAATTCTCAGATCTTAAAGCCAAGAAAGTTCAAGATTTGAAAATGGCCACTAGAAAACAGGTTCTTTTAAAAAGGTATTAGATACTTGTTTTACCTTTCTTTATCATCTTATTTAGTGCTCTTTTTGCTTTTTCTGCTTTTGCAACTTCAACGGCGTTGGTCGTTCTTCTTGGTTCCATTTTTATACGTTTATACATAAAAATTCTAGCTTGATAAGCTATATCTTAACAGTCAACATAATAAAACCTAATTTCGTATTAAAATTAATTAAAAATTTTTTACTTAATTTAAAATCTTTTTGATTAAAGCTTCATACTTTATATAAAGCAATATTATTTCGACAGTAGTTTCAGCAAAATGTCAAGAATACATCGAGCATATTTTATAACCAAGATCTAGGAACTTTGGCATACAAAGTGTCTATTTTTTAGACAAAAATCCTCTTGGTTTCTCGCTAGGTTTAATAAATCCAAATTCTCCGAGGTTATTTTATTATTTTGACAATGAAGTTACTAAAAGTCGCGCTCAAAATTGTAATAAGAGTTTGGATAGAAAAGGAACAAATTTTTAAAAATTATTCAATTTGTATGTAAATGCTGCTTCTTAGATTTCAGTATCTTGCGATAAAAAAATATAATATTCTTTGGCAAAAAACCGTATTCGACTTCCCTTCCAAAGTATTATTGACGAAAACTTTTTTCAGCAAAGCAGAATTTCCAGAAAAAGTAAAAATAAATATGCAGATATATACCACATAAATCCGCTCATATTCTAACTTTTTCGAATGTGAAGGAACTGTAAGATTAAAAAAGGTAAAAAAGACCTCCGGGATATTTAATGAAACTTGTGAGGCTCGAATAACCTTTTTTAAGTTATGCTAAGAGGTATTTCTGATAAAAAAATTACAAAATAAACATACTAACAGATGCTAGCTTGGAAACTTCGTATTTAAGCTCCAAAGAGCATGGCATTAAGATTTAAATAAACATTTTGCGAGTTCATAATACAAACGTCTTAGTTTTTCATTTTTAAAATGGCCACAGTAAACATATTTTTGTTTAGTTAGCAGCTAGGATGCCATAATATATTAATCTCAGTAGTGATTTATACAATTTCATCAATTCCGAATAATCACAAATATATTTTTTCAAGGTCACCTTTAATGTAATATTACAGTGCATCCCAAAAGTTATGTCTAAATTCATTTAAAATTCAGGGGTGTGTTTGAAAAAAGAACTCTCGGAGCCGTCGATTTTTATTTCAAGTTGCGCATTTTTGTACGTGAAGTTTGTATATACAGGGTTGCTCAAAAATAAATTACGACCATCAACTTCATTTTTTCAAATGAAAACACCTTTTTTTATTTCATCTTTAAATTTCGCGTGGAATTTTACGTATGTTTCATGCATCATGTCCTACCTCGTATACCTAAAGTCAACAGTTATCGAAAAAACGATTCATGTAACGAATAAAAAAAGAACAAAAATTAAGTTAAATGTTCAAAATGGTTGCCATTCACGGCTAGACAATATCCAAGGCAATCAATAAACTTTCGTTGCACATTTTGAATCATTTCCGGAGTTATGGCGCGCACTTCTCTGCAAATTCTCTCTTTCAAGTCGTCTAGATTATTTGGCTTATTAACAAATACCTTCGACTTGAGGTACCCCCACAAAAAAAAGTTTATTGGTGTTAGGTCAGGCGACCTAGCAGGCCATTCGAGTCCTCTCCTTCCTATACACCGATTGGGAAAGGTTTCATCCAAAAATGTACGCACAGTGGCAGCATAGTGCGGAGGAGCGCCATCTTGCTGGAAAATTAGTTCTTCGTCAGGATAGTCTAGGTCCAATGGATTTGGAAATAAAGCTAGTAATGCTGGAACTAATTTAAATGGGAGAAAATCGAGATACACTTGTCCCGTTAAAGTCTGTTCAAAGAAAAAGGGACCTATTACTCTTCCGCACACTATTCCACACCACACATTTAGTTTTTGAGGGTACTGGGTATTTACCTCCATCATCCAATGCTAATTTTCTGTTGCCCAATATCGATAATTTTGCCTGTTCACACTACCATTCAAACAGAACGTGGCTTCATCGGAAAAAATAATATTTGTTACTAAATTATTATTTAGTTTGCACTTGTTTTGTAAGCGTTTACAAATCTCATTTCGCCTATCGAAATAGTCTAAATTCAGCCTCTATTCTACTCACCACTTTTTGACATATCGGAGGACGATCAGGATGGATTTCATTGAATAATTGAGCAACTTCTATTTGATTACGGGTTCTATCACCAAATCCAACCATGCACAGAATTTCTATTTTTTCTCGTTCCGTTAACTTTAACATTGTGAAAACCGCAACTTTGCTCGTACACTTCACATTTGACAATATTTGTTTGGCGTACAACTGTCATACAGTTTCTATGAAAATACACGGTCACCAGCCAACAAAAAAAAAACACCAATGAATGGAATTTTGCTCTGTATAAAAATTTTCAGAGATAAGGTGACTCGTAAGGTGAACTTCGATAATAATGTTTGGTCGTCTTTTTTTCGATAACTGTTGACTTTAGATATAGAACATGATGCATGAAACATACGTAGTGGAATTCTACATATTCAAAAATGAAATTAAAAAAAGTGCTATCATTTGAAAAAATGAAGTTGATGGTCGTAATTTTTTTTGAGCAACCCTGTATATACAAACTTCACGTACAAAAATGCGCAACTTGAAATAAATATCGAGGGGTCCGAGCATTTTTTTTTCGAACACACCCCTGAATTTTAAATGAATTTGGACATAACTTTTGGGATGCACTGTATATTTAATAAGTAAAACACTGTTTTTCCAATCGGATTAAAAATCTTATATTTTAATATCAGCAGTGATTTAATTTTTTTTTAATTTATTTTATATTTCCTATTAAAGATTTAATTGTGATAACTTGTCTTTCTCGGAAGTGACTTTAAGGATTTCTCAATCCGTTACCAGTACAAAATTGTTTTTCGTTTCTTATTGGTTTGTTGGAATCATCAATCATGTATAACAAATACAGAAAATAATATTAAGTTTATTTTGTTGCAAAAATGTGATGCCAGACTTAAGGGGATTGTTTGGGACATTATGGTGAACAATATTTTGCATAGAAACCCCTAATGAAAAATAAGCCGTTTTGGCTTCAGAGTAATTTTTTCTCAAAATACAGAATATTTAAAAAGTAGGAACTTTTGAAAAAATTGTCTCTCTCTACCAGGAAAGCTGAGCGGCTCTACGCTGAGCCGCTCATTTATTCACCGATGATTCTCGAAAAATATTTTCTACAGTCGAATAGTTTTAAACCATCAAGAGGTACAGGATAAGAGAAGAGGTAACAGAATTGCTGGACGACATAGCACTAGCATGCGTGTCAAATCAGTTCATCAAATGAATGCTGCCCACCAAACATGTGGCGCGTGCTTCACGAGCAGCAATTGCATTCTGATCTCCTTCTTTACCTGCTTTTGATTTGCTCATTCTATTCACCGATGAGGTCTGTTTTACCAAGAATAGTTACTTTAATAGACGCAACACCCTCATATAGTTTGATGAAAGTCCTCATGCAGCTTGGGTGAGAGCTGACCAACAGGAATTTGCAATTAACATGTAAGCTAGTATTGTTGCCGACTTCTTAATTGGTCCATACTTCCACCTCGGCTAAATGGTAATATACATACTTCCTCGGCTATTGGACAATGCCCAGGTTCCTCGAGTCTACGAGCTAGAATATCGTTATCGTACAGGGTCCTCTTAACCAACAATTTCATCATCGGTGGATCGGACGAGGAAGAGATATCAGGTGGTCAGCACCAGTTCAGACTTAACCCTGTTGGACTTTTTTCCCTGCGGTTATAAAGTGGTTAGTGTATGAAACTTCTGTAAACACCCAAGAAGAATTTCTAGAAAGAATGATGGCTGCCTGTCATTACATATAGCAAGAGCTACCTCTTTTTCAATGTAACCGGGTTCGAGGTTAGTCATTTTGAAACTTTATCATAACTTTTATATTATTGTTATGGTATTAATAAAATACTAAGATATTGACATTTTTTAGATTCAAAAGGTAGCAATTTTCATTTTTGACTACGGGTTTCTATGCAAATATTATCTGACTATAAATATGTTTTTCCAAAATTTTAGAAATCACAAACCAAATATTAAGAATTAAAAGCCACCTGGAGTTCAATGCATTCTTCAATATTGACAATTATACAGTATAACTTTTTTCTGTCATTGCAGTATAACAAGTTGTTGACTTTTAGTTTCATAGAAATATTATTTATGAATGAGTAGAAGTCCAATTATAACGCCACGTACACTAACGGAACTATTATTTTACGTGAACTTTGTCCACAGCATTCAACATATTGAGAGCGATTTTTAAGATAGGAAAATACAAGAGCAGTTAAACGAGAAGAAACCTCAAAATGATCAGAAAGATTTGCTGCAAGAGTACAATCCTTAAGACGGTCGAAAGCTTTCGAGATGGACTACATCAACTTGAGAGTTATTATTTATAGATTCTGAAATAATATATTCATATAATCTAAGCAACGCTCTTGTTTGGAATCACCTTTTTGGAACACACGGTATATTTCGGACTTTGTTCAAAAAAGTTTAAATTAGTAATCAGTGATAAAAAAATATTTTAGTTTCGCTAGGTTAACATCTTCATCTGATAAGTATTTATTTTAAAATTGATCCATCTATAACCAATAGCAAGCAATGTTTTGTCCCATAATGGGTCTGAAATGAAAATTGATCTGTAATAAGATTCTTATATTTAAAAATTTTAAGAAGCTCCGGGATCTGTATCCAGTAAGTACATACTGTTTTTAATTTAAAAAATTCCTTAACATAAGACAGAAAAATAATTTTTTCTATTAATGGTAGCAGTGATTTAAGGAGGTTCATTAAGCGGTCATCAGTGATGAAAATATTTTTTATTTGCTTCGCTAGGTTAACATCTTCATATAAGTACTTTGTTAAAAATTCATCGGAACGAATTCATTCATTCAGGAACGAATAACAAAAAATGTTTTATCCCATGATGGGTTTGAAATGCAGTAATATAATTATCTCAGAAGTAATTTTAAAAATTCAATAAGAAAACAAAAAAAAATTGAAATTTGATAAAATCGTGGCAACGAAAACACCCATAGACCGCGGTCAGCTTTAAACACATTTTTTTCTCAGAATTATCTCGAGATCGCGGTACAACAAGTTTGAAAAGTTGCATGCTTTTTTTTCTGGTTTAGTGTTAATAGATATTTCAGACTATTCCTTTAAATAGTAACCTTATGTTTTATTGCCTATTTTTAAAGAGCGAATAAAAATATACTATACATAGCTGCAAAATTTCAAGCTTATGTGATTAACCGTTTTCAAGGTAATTACGTAAAAGTTTTTTTAACAAATTTTTAAAATGTAGTCCATTTACTATATAATATTTTCCTAAACATACTTAAAAATCGTTTTGAAATTTTTTTAACGATTTTTGTGGAAATTAATATACAGTGTGTCCAAAAATTGAAATACATGTTATAATGTTATCGATGATTTTTTAAAAAATGGTCTTTATTGCTTATTTCTAACGAGCATATCGACATTCACTTTTTTGTGACCTGTAGTTTCCAAGATATGTAATTTATTAAATTTTAAACCACTTTCCACTTAATAATACTGTCAAATACATTATTATGAATTGGTTTTAGAACCACATAATTTTATAAATATTGTTTTTTTGTAAACATTTTCTTTTCGTAAGGAATTCCAAAAATTTGAAAAAATGTGGAATTCGTTCAAACAGTAAAAGTAGTAAATTTTAACATTGGGAAAAGACTTGTCTTGAGTGTAAAGTCGTTTGCTTTTTAATTGATTATTATAAATCAAATAATCAAATTAAATGTACTCTTTTTAAATTGAAATGCAATGCTCTATTTAACTGAAAAGTACAATATGATGATTGCACAATATGACGAATCTGATCTTAATGATGATTGGATATGGAGAAAGAATAAGAATCCAAAAGGAGGTTATGGAATTAGTCAGAAACCTGTATCCCGATTTCCACCGATATCATAAAGTACTGTAAGCAAAATTGAAAATCAGTTTCGGGAAAATGGCCAAGTTAGAAGAACAACTGTTTCTCGTTCATCTGCTCTCAATGAAAATCCTAAAATTAATGTGTTATTTATTATCCGTTCAAGAAAATCCTAAAATTTCCACTAGACAAGTAGCGCGCGAATTAAAAGTGAGTCACTCTTCATTAGTAAGGGTTTTGAACACACAGAAATCTCTCTAAACTAACAATTCTCCAGAAACTCAATGAAGAGGGTGCAGATAGAAGAATCGAATTTTGCTAACAATGCTTATGGAAGTACTACAGAATAATACTGTTACAACAGAAAATTTTTCCCTTGCTGGTGAGTCAACGTTTATGTTAAACCGAGAAGTAAATCGACAAAATTGCCGTTACTGGGTACAAGAAAATCCTTGTTGGGTAAGGCAAGGCCACACGGAACACCCAGATAAAGTAAATGTTTATGCAGGAATTATAGGCCCAATTTTCTGGGAAGAAAATGTAAATGGAACAAGATATTTACAGTTTTTACAAGAAGAACTAATTCCAAATCTATCTGCTCTGTTTCCTGATAAAGTAGAAGGTGATATGCCAAATAGAAACATCTGGTTTCAACAAGATGATGCGCATCCCCATTTTGTTCGAAACTATCTGTATACTATATTTCCAGGACGAAATGATCAAACCAGATATTTTTGGAGCAAAATGTTTATTAATGTCTTAGTAGAGCGCTTTCGTCGTATGAGCCATCATCAGTGCTAACTGAAAATTAGTCGAATTTGATTTTTAATACAGTAAAAATTATTTTATTATTAAAGATAGATAGATAAAAAATATACTCACTTGTCAGTTACCCACAGGCGTTCCACTTAATGGGAAACACATTCTCATAAATTAAAACAACATTTACGACTACAAATCACTATATTCCCAGGCAGGCGGACCAGGTAGAAGAGGACCTTTTGAATGACCACCCAAGAGCTCCGGATCTAACTCTTTTAATTTTTTTCCTATGAGGATAAGTCCGCAAACATCGAGGAGGTGAAAACCAGAATAAGACCAATTTCCGTAATTGTTATGGATAATGCATCTTACCATTCAAGAATTTTACATTAAATGCCAAATAATAGTTTTAAAAAACAAGTTATCATAAGTTTTATAACAAATAAGAACATTCCTGTTCCTGATAAAATCCCATTAAAAAGGTGCCGTTAAGTAAAATCAAGGGTAATTATAAAGTAGCAAAGTTAATTATAACTTAAAAGTGAGTATGTTATTGACAATATTGCCAGAATTGATGGACATACTGTTTTACGATTGCCTCCAGATTATTGTGTTTTTAATCCGATTGAGTTAATCTGTCGTACATTAAAAAAACAGGTAGTTATTGAAAACATACGCTAAGCTATTGCAGAATTCGAAAGTGGCGTATGGAAAAATTATGTAGAACATGTAAGAGAATATGAATATAGGGTTTTACCACTCGAATCCCAAACCATTCACATAACAATAACGATTCTAGTTCTAAAGAGAGTCTTCTAGAATATTTAAACCACATTATATTTTAAATTAAACTTTATATCCGGAGAATCTCTCTATCTGAAAAATACTTGATTAATTGGTTTCTTAACCTAAAATATTGTATTTATTGTTAAAACCATAACCCATATAAGCTTTACAACAATACATTTTAATTAACTCTAAATCTGTTAATCAAAAAAACAGATTTGGAATTGATAAAAACTCAATCAGATCAAAGCAGTTAAAGTTAATTTCATTAGTAAAACTATTATGAAAAAAAAAACTAAATTGAAAATATAAGATTATTTTATTATATTATTTTAACAACGCCTCTGACTGCGGCAAAGTTCAAGATATTTTTTTGCGGTCCCTTAATATTTGGCTCCTTCAAGTAAAACTATATACCTATTTATCCCGTGTAAGCTCATTTAGATCTTAAATAAAATATAGCGCAGCTTTCACGCAATTTATTTCGGTTTGCGCTAAATATGGGGTGGAAATAATAATGGAAAAACCACTTTGTTCCGAAAGTTGTCCCCTCAAGCTTGCAGCAGGAGCCTCGACTAAATCTAATAACCATCTCGCAATAAACTGTAATGAAATTTTAGTCGCGTTCCGTTTTTAGCTTTAAAACAACGTTACGTCGGACTAGGGGGAGAAGGACTTCCCCGTTTTAGATTTACTGCTTACTTACAGCTCTTTCTTTAGAAAAATATAATATATATCCGTTATATTTCACAAGCCCAGGCTTTGTTTCTGCACCTTTGCGTTGAGACAAATGGTATTTTTGATTTTTATGAAAGAATAATCTATTTAATTTCTTTCTGATTTGAGCTCCATAGTCCGACAGGTTTCATCTTACGTGAAAAATATTGTTTGTAATTCTTTTAACGAACCCTTTTAAGTAGCTTGTTTTCAATTAATATTATTTTATCTTTTTTGACGTATGTAAACTGTATATGTCATAACATGAATAAATTGTTGAGTATTAAGTATATTGCTACATCGCATTTAGTTAATAGGGAAGGGTTGCATCCTGTACATCCGAAATAGATCATATCTCCAAGGGAACATTATACAATTAATCTTATCAGCAATATATCTTCTTCCGGTCAAACTATTATCATAAAACACAGCTCCTATTATTTGGCTTTCTCTTAAGCCGCCCAAACATTTATACTAGATTGATTTTGACTGTTTCTAGGATCAGTAAGGAAAAGATTTGTTTGGGACCAATAGTGTACATTTTTACGATTAAACACCTTTGTTCGAAAAATTCGCTCCAAATTATATTGTTTAAAATATTGTAGCGCTTTTAGAATCTTACTTTACTAAACTGACAACTCGGGGATGCGGCGCCTTATATACTAGGCTGAACGCTATTCTGGACCATTCTCGCAAACCTTCTAGACGTCATGCGGTGTCCCACTTGTCAGTCCAGAATAACTGATTTCTCGGTGTTTATAATATCGTTATGCTGTCCCCTTCCTATTATAGGCTCAATTCGTCCCAAAATGATTCCAAAGATGGTGAATGTCGATGTCGGCAGAAGGTTTCCCTTCCCGACAATTGGACTTCTTTTAGAAATAGCAGTTAACTATTTTCTCCAGAGAACGACGTTGGGGAATATACCAAGCAAACCAGAACTTGCTCACCAGTACATCTGAACCACTCGTAACATGCTGCGAATCATTCTCCAGTCCAGGTTATCGAGTCCGCATGCGAATTTGAGAATTGCTAAGCTTCTCAGATCGAGAAGCAACTCTTTCTTTAGAGAACATTAAGCGTCCTAAACGTCCTTATAGGCTGGCTTCTGGTATAACACATCTTTGGTACAGAGGTAAAAGATCTTTCTGCCACGGTTATCTTGAGTGCTTGTCCGACTCCAGGTTTAGACCGACGCAGCTCTTGATTTTTTGTAAATCCCTCGATACTCAATGTGCCAGAGCATACTCAGCTAGAGCAGTAAACAGATCTTGCTGCACTTCACAGGTTACGTCGTACCGGCTATTAGAATGTTGAGCCATGAATTTATCGCATGTTAAATCCAATTTTGATTGGATATGCCGCAGCTCAGCGTCTTCATAGTTTCCATAATAATAATCCAGTCGGTTAAAGTAAGTCGAGTAGGTTAAAATGACTCGAGGTTTATCCTTCGGTGGCTTTGTATTTTGTACAGAACATCGTTCATGGCTCCAGCACTTTATATGGCATATCTCAGAATGTTTAAATTTTCGGTAACAGACCCTTCTATCTCACAGGGTCATCCAAGAGCCAAACCAAGTCACTGTTGTTGTATCTGTGACTTTTGGAATTGACATCGTATGCGCCCTTTACTCGATCGAATATTTTAGGACGACGTTTTGAATAGAATTGCGTACCACATTATGAATAAGACTGATTCCCCTATGCAGCTGACTGACGTAATCCTCCGCGGCAAGATCGGTTCCTGGCGGGCACCAAACTTCAGATCGCAAGAGAGTCGAAGTTCTCTTCCTCTCACTATCCGAGCCGGAGACTCGCTTGTGCTTTCATGGATGGCCGATCCATAATTCAGCAGAAACAAATGAAGAAATCTATTCCAGTCTCTTTGATAGCTGCTACGACTACTTGGGCCAAATACCGATTTATTAATTAAATGCCACACACTATGCCACCATTTGACTACGGGTTTAATGCAGTAGTTATCGTTCTCTCTTGTCTGATGTTTTGGAACAACCTGGCATCAACATTTCGTCCTTGGTAGCCCCAAAAGTAAACCAAATCGGTAGAACCATTTTTTTATTAAGACGTCGGCGATAGTAGAGGCTTCCTTGTTTATAGAGGGTATGACTCAATCCATTTACTAAAGTGGTCCATCACGATCACGGTGTACTTCTGATTCGAAAAATGGACCAACAACGTCAATAGCAATCCTCTCCAAGGAACTTTTCACGTTGTACTCACGCATTAAACTATTCTGCTTTCTGTACATACAACGCATTTCCGGCACCAGTTTCTTACGTCTGCCTTGCTATTGACCCAGTAAAGTCTTTTACGGGACCAGGTGCTGGTTTGGATTAATATGTGGGCTGGTATTTTAAGAATAAGAATTTTAGGTCCTTTCATTTACCACCTTAATTTGAATTCAATTCAAATAGATTTCTAAGAAGATATATCAGCACATATGCCAGAACGCCATGGCCAGCATGTTCGCCTGACATTACTCCCTTAGATTTCTTTCTTATAAATTCTTCTTAAAAATTACGGTAAAAATTTTGAAACCAGTGAAGAACTTCAAAGATTGGTGTTCGAGGCTTTTGAGAGTATAACACCAATGATGCTCAATATGTGTTAGAATCTATAATAAAGAGATGCTATTTATGCTTAGAAAATGAACTAAACCTGTTTGAACATCTATTACCGATGGAGATTCTTTTATTTTGTACTTTTGTATTAGCTTTTTATTGGTCATTTGTTGTTATTTTTTGTACTCATGTTATTGTTTGTTAATGTTGTTGAATTAATTTATTAGCCAGCATTAAATCAGTTGTATTGAGTAGGCATTGGATTGATTTTCTTATTGATATTATTATTCTAAATATTTTATGGACGAAAACATGAAAAAGCATGTCTCTATGACGACCATTTTGTTTCCAAAGCCTAGTTTTTTCTGATGTTAAAGAAAAAAAGTTGATCTAAAATTAAATAACGGATCTTAAAGAGAGAAAAAAAGTGACTATGAGAAAGTGTTGAAAAAACGGCATGTTATTGAGCACCCAAAACTGCTAAATTCTTCTTATTTAACAAACTTTCTTATTCTCATGGTTGCAGAGATACCTACACTGGCCCTCTTTATCTTGGGCACGTTGTATAATCCATTTGAGTCATCCCATAATACCGATGCAGCTTGTCTTAAATTATCCTTTCAGTTCCAAGCACTTTTCCCTGCTGCAGTCCTTTTAAGTTATTTTTCCTCAAAGAACGGAACGCCACAGACTCAACAAACGCCCGTACATACCGAGCACCAAAGAAAGAAAAATGAATAGAAAAATTATAATAAAACGTACGGTCCTGTCGCATCAGGATTCTTAAAAGAACGGGTAATTTTAAATGATTTCTGTAAAGCGGACTTACGATCGTAGTAGGAGACACTTTTTAGGGGTAAGAAAACATTTAAAATCGTATTTCATTTTTTTAGACTCGGTTATATAGGTTAATTTCCACATATAAATTCTTCTAAAAATCAAAATGGAACTATTGCACACATGCACCTAGTTACTACTTGCTACAAAATAGCTAAAATAAAAGTAACATATGATGCGAGTAAGTTGGATCGGATCATAAAAACTTCACATGTTCGAGATAAGGGCGGCGTACAGGCTTGTAAACAAAATCATAACGCGGCATTGTAAATTTGACGTTAAAGCGTCGCGTCGATGACCTAAAATGGAGTCGAAAAGTGGGCCAATCAGCTCAGCACCTTCAACAAGTTGGCCGCAACTCCGTTTTAGTGGTAAATAACCGGGAATTAGCGTTTACGCTTGAATAGTAATTACGTACTAGGTTGGGTGTCACTGTCGGAGAGATAAGAGACTTTAATTTCACAGAATCTTTTTTGACCTAATTTTGGCGTGTTTTTTTATTTTAATAATCTATTTAAATAAGTGTAAATAACTCTAATGGTAAATAAGCGATATGGATAAAAAAAACCTTAATAGAACTTTAATTAAACGTTGAAGGATTAAACGATAACTAGAGTTATCATTGAAAGATCCAAAAAATTCTCTCGAGAAACGATGATTTGGTCCATTTGAATCTTATTTTCTGAAATCTTTTTGAACATTTTTTGTTGTCTGAAAATAGCCTCATACCTGTTCTTTTACAAAGCCAAAGCCCAAGACGTTATATATTGGTTTCCTTTTGACACTATTTATGCCTTTCGACCAATAGAAAGCCCAAAAAGAGTCTTTGAACGTTGTCTCACCTGCCTTAATGTTTTTAATAATTGTGATTTTGCCTTTTAATTGCCCCCTAGACATTGTTTTACTCTGGAGTATTGTCTCTTCACATGGCACATTTTATATATTTTAATCAATTTAGATTTAAATAACTTAAAAGATCTTCCACGTTGTTTAGCTTTTTTTTAGCATTTGAATTAGAATTTAACTTGCCTATTTTAACTAGCCTATTTTTTTTAATGATTATTTCTGAAGCCACTTTTTAAGCCAATATTTTTCTAGTTTTTGGATCAATTGTATGTTTGGATCAAATGTTGATATTGTAAATTAGCCAAGAAGCGATGTTTCCATAGCTGATTTTCCCATTTTTTACTTGAGAAGTTTTTTGTTTGTTTGGGACATGTTGCTCATTGGGACATTCTCTATCTAGGGGAGAGGGGGGGAAATGATCCTTGCAGGTTGAAATGTAATATTGGCATGAATGTTCTAGGCGAAGAGGTTATAAATAGACCACAATCAGAATTGCGATTTACTTCGAATCCAACAATTGCTACGTGAACTTGTGTTTTTTACGTTTATAATATAAGGTAAGGTATTTGTTTTATTTTATTTATTTTTTTAACAATGTGACTGATCCATCTTTTTCTTACGTTGTTTTGTTGAGGAAGGGATGCTGAGTTGATTTGTGATTTTTGTTTTCAATTAATATATGTCAATTAATTTTCATTTAACAAATGGTACTGCATGTCACTTTGGGGTAAAACGATCCCCTAAGCGTGGGGCAAAACGATCCCGTTTTAAAAAGGGGATCATTTTACCCCCTAGCACTTACCAAATTGTTGTAAATCCTAATTTTTATTTACAAACTCATTTTACGTCGTATTATTACAGGATGCCACGAACATATAACCGAGTAACCAATAGGCAAAATGGGGATGCTGAGCACATGAAAAATGCCATAGCAGAAGTTAAGCAAGGAATGCCTGTGAAAACCGCTGCCCGAATCTTTAACGTACTAAGAATGTCGCTTAAACGGCGTGCAATGGACAAAAATAAGGTAGCAAAGCTAGAGATAAAGTCACTTGGGAGCTGCCACCCTGTATTTTCGCCGGAACAAAAGCAAGAGTTAGTAACTCATATCCTAGATTTTGAAAGCAGGATGTATGGACTCACAACTCGTGATTTGCGACAACTAGCTTATCAACTTGCTGAAAAGAACAAAATTCCCCACAAGTTTTCTCATGTAGAAAAAGCTGCTGGTAAAGATTGGTTAAGCGGTTTTAGAAGAAGACATCCAGAGATTTCCTTGAGGTGTTCTAAAGCGACGTCAGCTGCTAGGGCAAGAGTCTTTAATAAACCAGTTGTGACAAAGTTCTTCAATTTGTTGATAGAGATTTACTCTAAAAATAATTATGCGCCTCACCGAATTTTTAACGTAGACGAGACTTCGATTTCTACTGTTCCTGGGCGAAATTCAAGAATATTGGCACGAAAAGGTTCCAAACAAGTGGGAAGGGTAACATCAGCGGAGCGTGGGGTTTCGACAACAGCGGTGGTTTGTGTATCAGCTGCTGGAAGTTTTGTTCCACCGATGCTTATTTTTAGTAGAAAGCGAATGAAGGCCGAACTAACAGATGGAGCTCCTCCGGGTACCATTTTTGCGTGTAATGAAAGTGGTTGGATGCGTACCGAAGTTTTTAAGCAGTGGTTTACTCACTTCGTATCTTTCGTCAAGCCAAGTAAGGATGCGTCAGTGTTACTTATGGACATTTATCGCACACAAGAAATTCGATGTTATTTTAAGTGCCAGAGAAAACTTTGTAACCATCTTGTGTTTACCTCCACACTGTACTCACAAGCTGCAGCCGTTGGACGTTGCTGTTATGGTCCCCTTAGTGTTTATTTAGACCAAGCATTGGAAAAATGGTTAAACCATCATCCTGGTAGAACCGTGACGGTATTTCAAATAACTTAAATATTTTGCGAAGGCTACTTAAAGGCTTGCATACCATCAAATGGGATAAACGGATTTCGTAAAACTGGCATATCTCCATTTGACACAGAGGTTTTTTCAGATGTTGACTTTTTGGCCGCTGAAGTAACCGATCAAATACCTAGTGAGACTGATGAAACTGTAGAAGATGTGGTACCAGGTTCCAATCCATTTAACCCATTGACAGATATATCCAATATAACTTCTGATAATTATGCTAGTGATTCAAACGATCTGTACTTGAATCATGAGCCTGGGCCCAGCTCAAAACGAGATGAAGAAATAAATTCATCTTTTTCAGTGACACCACAAGAATGTCAACCATTTCCAGAAATTCAAGGCAAGAGAAACACAAGAAAGAGAAAGTCTTGTGGAAGTGCAGTCTTGACCAGCACGCCATACAAAACTGCGCTTGAAGAAAGTATCAAGAAAAAGGAAGTAAAAGAAAACACAATTAAAACAAAAAAGAGAAATGACAAGAAGACACTAAAGCAGAAGACGCTAAAAAATGGAAATAAAATAAAAGAAAGCCTTTCCAACTCTTCGGATTCGGAAGACGAGACAAATCCAACTTGTCTTTACTGCTGTGAAGAATATTTTACATCAGTTGATGGTTGGATTCAATGCAAAAAGTCTTTAGAATGGGCTCACGAATTGTGTGCGGGTTTTTGAAGAAGATGAGGATGAATTTATTTGCGAACATTGCTCCGATGTTCCTTTAGCACTAAAAAAAGTTCAGAGAAAGCTTAGGTTTTAAATACAGTTTATCTCGGTATTATACTGTCAGAGTATTTTTTTTTAAGTTTTTTGTAGAAGGGATTGTTACGCGGGTAAAATGATCCCTTTGCGACTTTTATGATTTTGTTAAATTTTTAAAAAGTAAATAATTTTTTTTTGTTAAAAGTGTGGTTTTATTAAGAGAAATTACTCTTTTATAGGCCTATTCTATTAAACTGAAGTTTAAAGAAAATATTTTCCCATTTTAAAGTAATTTTTTCTTAGGGGGATAACCTCCCTCTCCCCTATTGACCAAAAGAGATCCAACAGAAAAACCTCTTATAGATATTAGGATTAGTTCTGAAATTGTTTACGCAAAAAGAAAAACAAATTTTTTGATTTTTCAAACGTTTTTGCTTAACGTCAAAACAAAAAAACAATCTACAGACGATTTTGGAGTTTTAAGTCAACTACCATAGATTCAGCTCTTTATTAGATTATTTGTAGTACTTTTGCACTCAAATAAAATCAAAAAAACGTTAATCTAACATTTTTTCGATCTGATTCTGAAATGATATACCCATAAGACAATTGTCTGTGTATATGTTGGTTAACGTATATATAACTTGATGGTTTAAATGTAGACCATATTTAACTATTTGTTTATAGATTAAAATGGAAAATAACGACGCAATACAGAACAGATTGCCTCCACTTTTCCTCACTGTTCTCCGGTCGCCTCTGGGATTTCAGTGTTTAGTGTTTAAAAGGCACAGTATGATTGATATATTTATTGTATGTGCTAATTGCTAATATTTCTTAAACGTTTTCGGACTCCGCTCTGGAAGGTTCCTTGAATCACGTACAGATCACTCAAAACCATTGTTCTTTTTAAAGGATTTTTGCAGGTCTCTTATCATTGCGCATTACGTTTGTGTGCATCTTCTTGGTGCATAGGATATCCTGTATGGCCAATACGCGCAAAGCATAAATTCAAGGTAATAGTACTATTTAATAACTTAAATTCACACAGTTTAATTAATTAAAAAAAATGTATTAAACATAAGAAAATCTAATAATAATACTTGCTAACCATTAAAAAATAGAAAAAAAAAATGGATAAATGCAAAACTAAAAGACTTACTTAAGTCTAATTCCTACTACAGTGTGAATAGTTTAAGTCCCAAACACTAACCAATATTTAATAAGATTAACCCCACAAAAAAGAATAAATACTAATAATTAATTTAGCAATAGTTCATTTTTTTGCATCAGCAAAAGACAGTTTGACAATGGGTTATTTGAATAATAATTGTGGTGTTTAAGCATTAACAACCTTTACAAGACAATTATCCCAAGAGACGAATATAAGGGGGATTTGTTTTTATTTTTAATCAATACTAATGTATTTAAAATAACCGTGAACCTTCCAGCAGTCAGCATTAAGCCATTAAACTATTTGCCATCGTGAAAACGTATTAAGTTTGAGGTGTGACGTATCAGGGTCTAAACAAGAATGTAGGGGTTCCATGGTAAGGAAATGCCTCAGAGTGAGGCAAACAAAATTATTGGCTTATGAGGACTAGATATAAATGGGGCGAGAATTTAAAAATTGCATATGAGCAACTAAAGAATTGCTCGTGTTTCAATTTATACTAGCAATGGATTTAGTTCCTCATTTGTCAATTTTTGTTCGCCTATAACGATAATGAGTTTATGTGTATTTTACTCCAATCTCAGACAGAAATGCTATTTAATATGAAGGTGCTCGGCAGCAAGTTTGAAAGCTTTATAAGCTGCTTCTACAAAATTTGTACAGCGATGACACTATTAAAAAATTAGAAGCTACTTCAATACGTATAGCCCGAGTACTAGTACAAATAAAAATACAGATATCTATAGTAACATGAGAAAGACATTTGAAAAGTGATATGCGAAAAAATGGTAAATTGCCTGGATATGGGGTATATGCTTTCAGTTTCAATTAAAATCACCTTATACACTTGGATGTGATTGATTGCCCTGGGGGGTCATAAAATTCAAAATTGTTAACGGAGTAAATGATGAATTGTAGTTAGTGCGGGGTGTATATTTTTCTTATAAAAGTGCTTAATTAGTAATTGGGTAAAACGAGGATATTTAGGTTGAAAAGGGATGGTTTCGGTGTGTCCTAAGCGTCCGCCTATCCTAACAAACCCCATTTGGGTAATAAGTCATTACCTTGTATTTGTAAAATTATTTTAAAAAAGAATGCATTTATTGAGCTTTTTTTGCCAAAATAACCAAAGCTTTTTGGAGCTCAAAAACTATTATCGGACCTTTAAGAGGACAACCATTGGTTTTAAAATTAAAGAATATTCTGCGGCACTGACAAAAAAATTTTTTTTTGGAGTTTACTGTGTATTGTGTGCTTATTCAAATGAAGTCCAAATGGAGTTATTCAAATGCATAGGCAACGTGTTGAAGAAAGCAAATTGCCACTGGTCAGCAGCTGTTATATTTTCCGTAAAAGCTTCCAAGAAAACTCTTAGAACTTTAGAGGAACAATTATTTTTTAATGGGTTTGTGTAATAAATTGTATTCCAGTAACTAGTGGCTAAAAGTCTTACATTTTAGTTTTTTTTTGGTACAGAGGATTTTTGCAGGTGTCTTGTCATTGCGCATTAACTTTGCACGAGTTGCGAGTTTTGTGCGCGGAACATGAATTGAACATAATAATGCTATTAAAAACTTGTACACATAAAAAATCTTATTAGGATATTTCTGTTTTCTTAAATTTTTTGGGTCTAATGAGTTTAATCCCACTGGATTTTCCCACATTGAAAGACGACCATAAAGAAAGAAATCACCATAAAAGATACAAGGTCCGTTAAATTAAAAACATTTTGATGGTCATTAAAATGTCGTTTGAAAATATCATAAGTAAATCATGTTATTTTCAAAGATATCTGAAAAAATATGAAAATTTAAAAAGATTCTCTTGAGAAAAAATTCATCACGGCATTTATTTTGTCGATTTTCTTTCCATTTTTACAGATAATCGCATAGCAAAGATTGAGAGGTCAACAGATACCTTGAATCGGCAAAGATAGAGGGATTTTTTTTGAGTTGTACGTAAATTAATTTGCGTTCACGGCAGTGGCGGCTCGTGACTATTTTGTGCTGTGTACTGCATTAAATAATTTGAATAAAAATTAGCTTTGAGTTACTATATACATTTATTTTCATGCTTCTGGCATAATTTCCGGGTGTAAATATATATTATTGTATGGCGGAAACTTGAATAAACACCTTATTCAGAATAAAACTCGATATAAAATTACAGGAAAAAATCTTTTATTAGTTTAATTTATTGAAAGTTTACATTTTGACAAATAAATAAATGTTGATCAATAAAAGCTAAATACACAAATTGGGTCTGTTGTAACGAAGTTACTAAATTTTCTGTAATTCTCTTATTTATCTATAGAATTACTACTACTCGGTTCTTTTTCCAACTTAAATTAATAATTTTCAAGATTCATATCGACAACTAAGATTTGCCCAGTAAAGTTAGGAAAGTTTCTATTTTGTTAGTAAACACGCGACCGCGTTAATTATTAATTTATCACCGCGTTAATACCTGAGTACCGTTCGTGTCCATACCACCACTACTGTTATCGCGTTTACTAAGTACCGCGCATGTCCGTGCTCTTTCTAACGCGATGCACTGACCGGCAGTGGGCAGTCCGCTAAGTCCGTTGAGTACAATGTTGCCAATTTAGCGGATTTGCCGCTAGATTTAGCGGAACTATTTTTACTCTAGCGGAGAAAAAATCATTATAGCGGACAGCGGAATTTTTATCGGACTAATTTTATAATTAAGCGGATTTTGGCGGTTTAATAAATTATATCTTTCCCATCTTATTCTTCGGACACCCATGCTGACGTGTAGGCACTAGGCAGCGGTAAAAATACATTCGACCGAGCAATTCGTTTCGGTCAATGCGCTGGTGTTGAGCGCCCTCTAAATATTTGACTAAGAAGATATGTTTGGTGATTCCCCTGGTCTGTTTATTGAAATTGCACTATTGATTTAATTGTGTTGTAAGAATTGCGTTTCCACATGGTTAATAAATAGTTAATTTAACTTCTACTGAGTTAAAATACCGGTAAGTTTTGGTAACAATGATTGGAACTATTATACATTTTATTAGTTGATAATATATTTTAGTTAGAACCCCTATTTTGAAATGGCAAATACGTATAGTCAAAAGTTTAGAGAAGTTTGGATGAAATATCCCATTTTATCGCCATGGTTAACTTTCGTTGAGTCAACCAACGGTAAATTGGCAAAGTGTAAATTTTGTATGACCACAATTGGAAATAAATACTATGATTTGAAAAATCATGCAAATAGGAAAAGTTATAAGAACAACGTTTTGGGAAATACCAAATTGCCTTTTAAGCCAGAAAGTTAACTAGACTCAGTAAAAAAGGCCGAGGGCAAACTAGTAATATATATTGCATGCCATTCTTCGATATTAAGTATCGAACACTTGATTCCCAGTTGTAAATCCTCATTTAAAGGTTTTTCGAGTGTTACATAATAAAAATACGTTCATTTATTGTAATCTTTTTTAGGTTTTAAAGCTGAATAATTGCAAATGCAACGGACCAAATGTGCTGAAGTAATAACAAATGTAATTGCACTTTATTCCCGTAATGAGCTAACAGAGGATGTTGGAGATCTATCTTATAGCATATTAATTGATGAGTCCAATGATATTTCTTTTACCAAATATTTAGGTATATCTATTATATATTTTAGCGCAAAAACCAATAAAATTATTTCAACTGGCTTGGGACTAGGAGAATTGGATTCTGGTCTAAGATAGTGTAAGATTATCTGTCTAAGATAGTGCAAGCCTGTGCAACTAGATGGTTATCTATTGAGCCAGCTATTAGTCGCATACATACTCAGTGGTTAGAGTTGAAAACTCACTTTCAAACAGCTAAATTAAGTAACGATAAATGTTATATTGCGGATTCGTTACATCAAATGTACTCAGATGACTTCAATTATGCCTATATTTGTTTTTTAAAATCAATATTAATTGATGTTAATAGAGTTAATAAAGCTTTTGAGGCAAACAATGCCGATCCAACTAAGTTATTAGATGATCTGATGAATTTACTGACCTCATTAGTTAATAAAGTTGTTACACCAAACTCAAAATTTAATGTATACACCGATAAGTTCGAGGATTATATCGATAAAAGATGTTACCTCGGATACCTCTTTGAAAATCAATTAAAAACTATGGTAGCAAAAGGTTTTAACGACGAAGACGGCCTACGCGATCGATGTATAAGGTTAGAACGAACCTTAGACTCGATGTATAAGGTTACAACAAGCTTAATTACCGAAATCAAAAGTCGAGTCCCTGACAATACAGAAGTTTAAAAAAAAAATTCATTATAAATAAAAATAACGGAGAAATAGCACTGATCGACAATAAATGAAAAAACTCCATTTACTTACATGGAAAAGTATTGACAATACTCATAATTTTTGGTTCGAAGTTTTTATGTACAAGGATTCTCAAAATATTGTCGTAGTTAAAGAACTGGCTCTGGTAGCCTTATGGTTTTTATCGTTGCCGCATTCGAATGCCGAAATAGAACGACAATTCAGCCAAATGAACATTATTAAAAATAAGCTTACAAATCGCATGAAACTTCCATTACTTAATTCAATTCTCGCCATTCGTAATGGACTATAAAAAAATTGTATTTGCTGTAAAGATTTCTTGCTACCAAATGATATTATTAAAAAGATCAGGGGCCGTATTTTTGAAACCATGCGAGAATCTTCGAATGCGAATAAAGTCGAGCGGCAAAATTCGCACATGAATTAAAAAGTGCATTTTGGAACAGCATTCGAAATTTCATTCGCATGCGAACATGAAATGTAGTGGCAACGTAGCAAAGTCGAGTGCTATTGGAGGCCGTGTCAACCGGGATGGATTTTTAACCTAACCTAAAATTTAACTCTAAAAACATCAGGGAATTTTGAGGTTTTTTTCATGTGTTTCTTGGGTTTTTGCAAATTGACTTTTTTTTTAAATGAATTCAAATAATAAAAAATATTGCGGTTTTGTGTCGAGTGAGCAAAAGAAAGAACTAATTTCATTTATGGAAGAGCACCCAGAATTAAAGTCGGGCAAATTCACCCAAAATTTTTCGGCTAAAACTGCACAAGCCTTGTGGATGAAAAGTAGCGGACAGATTACAGTCTCTGGAGCACATAAAGAGCACATCAATTCTATCGTAATGGTCTTGCTTAATCTATATAATTTATTAAATTGAGCATCTGAATACATTTCAATACTGGGTCAAGAAATGAAGAGTACATCCTATTCCTTTCGACGACGTTTCTTTGCACAAGATTGTTTAATCTTGCCATTTGATTATTTTTTTTTTCAATAAATAACAAAAAAAACACTACGAAAATACTTAACCAACTCACAAATTTAAAAAAAATACAAAGCTAGTTTAAAATCAAAACAAGACTAGTGGCAGAATGGCACACGAACATTGAAATTCGAATGGTATATACCCATTCGAGACACCGCATGCGAAAAAGTTCGCATACGAAGCGGTCGAAAATACGAATATCGATTTTTCGTGCGAAATCCTCTTATTTCGTATGCGAATCAACGTCGAATGGTTTCATAAATACGGCCCCAGAACCAACGAATCCTACTCCCAAGCAATAGGCATCGGTGACACGGATGATCTAGAAAATGATATTTTTTTTAACTAAATGACTTATAATATTTAAGTATTTGTAGATTGTAGTTTTACATACAAAATGCGAATTAATCAGATTATCTGTTTATATTTTCCTTGGAATTTGGTAATTGTAAGTTTCGTTACTCTACTCATTTTTTTTTATTCTTATAACTAACCAAATAAAAAATATAATATTCGTTTTATAACATAACTTTTTTGTGTTAACATTACTTTCTCTGGTGGATGGTCCCTCATCCACATTAAACTTGAGGGTGGCGCCCGAGATAATGGTTGGATAACCACCTACAAACTCTATAAACAACCCAGAAGATCGAGAGGGGATAGAAAAAAAATTAGTAAGCGCCAGTAAACACCATTACACTGTATTTATAGGGTCAATCTATATACAGATTGCAAAAAATAAATATTATTAACTAACAAAACAAGGATTTAAAATGAGTCATTTAAAGAACGTTTAATATTATTTTTTTTATATAAACTCCAATCGCCTATTTTTTTGCTAACAAATTTTTCTATAACTTATACATTAAAATTTTCAACAGAATGAATTAGCTCTTTTTCTACTGAAAGCATTGCTGGAGCATTAAGTCGGTCTTGTGACATAGTGTTTCGCAGAAATGTTTTAATCCGCTTCAAAGTTGAGAAGCAACGTTCTGCTTCTGCAGTGGATATTGGTGTTATAACTATTATCAAAACTAAGGTCATTACTTCACTAAATGAATCATCTAAGTTGTTTTCATAAATAAAATTTAATAGTGAGAGGAGACTTGAAAAGTGTCTAAAATCTGGTCTTTCATAAATAACCGTTAGTTCGGTTTTAAGTTTATTTTTGTTTAAACTTCTGTATAAACTTCACGAAGAGAATCCGCCTATAGATTCTTTAAGCATTGGTAAATCAAAAACAGTTAAAGATATATTTATAGTACACCTTTTAAAAAACACTAAGAACTGACAAGTCTTTTGTTTCTCATGCAGTTTTCCTATTACGGTTTTCAAAATCTCCGTCAAATATCTCGATTGCCTATCTTAAATTTATCGAAAAATCTAGAGTTGAAATACCCGGTAGAATCACAACTAATTTACGCCATCTGGGATTGAAAAGATATTACGTATATACTGAATAGTTAAAAAACGGAAATGGATCTTTCGAATTTTTTTCGTTAAAAACAGACTCAACATATTAATTTTTTAGCGATTACAAGGTACTTAACTTGAAGAAATTATATTGCTTTTCTAAAATCAGTAAGAATAAAATAGTTGATTATTCTACATTAGGTATAATTATGTATAATATATAGAGTGGCGTTTTTTTTGGGAAAAACTATTCGACCCTTTGAACGTTTTGTTTCCAAGACGAACATAAGTTGTACACTTGTGTTGGGCGTAGTGAAGAAAAGCACTACTAACTAAATGCTTTTACTAAGATTTTTTCTGAAAGTAGAACAAACTAATCTGATGTAGATACATACTGAAAGTCTACTTAAATCAATAAATCTTCAAAACTACTGAATTAAAGTACATGAATTTTACATCATTATAAAGAGTTTCCATTTATGATTTTAGGACTGGTGTCACCTCAGCCCAGGGAGCTGCATGTGTGTCCCCCTCGAAGACAGCGTTTTTTCAAAGAAAAACTGAACTGGCAGTAAATGCCTCTATTTTGTTTTCGTAGCGTCGATTTCGACTATATTGATTAAAAAAAATTATTTAAATATTAAGAAAGATAAAGATTTTTTAGTTTAGTCAAAAATTAATATAGCTACTGATTTTGAATATTAAATTGTATATTTAAGTCTGTATTCTATGTAGGTTAGTCTGAATTTACATGTTTGGAAAATATCACATACAAGCAGTATCCAGCTGCGTCTGTGATTGTTGTTTATTATAGTTGTTACGTTTAAAATAGGATGTTTACTAATTCATAAACAAACTTTACATGAACTACTTGCTATAAATAGTTTTATAATAAAACTTTATTAATATTAAATTTACTAATCCTATTATAGTACATCCAACAAACAAAAATTTATTAAATCTATGAAAGGGTCAATGACAAATATTTGAGAAGCTCCAAGATCTGCCCATTTCGGATAATTTTAATAGTTAGATTACTCGGCCGTCCAGTCCAAAACGAGAAATTGTGACCGGCAGACATGAATTTGGATTAAATTTGAGCATTTAAGCTGAAATAGTCTAGAACCCTTTTCTCTTGCCCGAATGAATATTATTCGTGATAGGAGTTATTTGAATTACACGCCTTTTTAATATTTGATTTAGAAATGTTGGATTAACAATCATTTTCATTAAATGATAGGAATTTGGGATTATTACTCCAAGTACCAAAACAACGAGGTCAAGACGTAATTTTTAGTTTGTTTTGATGAATTCGTCTTGCTGATTTAAGTTGTAAGCATAAACAAAGTAAAATAAGAAGACGAGTTAATTACATATGGCACGACGTTTACGACGCGACTACAGCGCACCCTTCGTAGCCATTAAAACTATAAATAAGAATATTCGATATTGCAGGTAGTTACAATTACAATAAATTTCTCCAGGGTAAAGTACCATTATGCAAAGCAAAATAATAGATGAAGGGTCCAATCAACATGACATGGGCATGTTATGTTGTTTACCCATGTCATATAATATGACATGGGTTTTGGAGGCAAGATAATGTACAGTTGGTCATTGAGTGTTGGAATAGTGAAAATTTATTTGTTGAATTGAAGATTTTACTTATAAAATTGTTTACACACTAGCCGAAAGAGTGGACATTATTATTCTAATTTATGGTGCCCAAAATCAATGTGCTCTGTAAACTGCCGTCACGTTTAACGCCAGACATCCGGAGAAAATAACTTCGCATAGGTATGTTTTGGACCTTGTTACTAAGTTTACTGAAACTGGATCTGTTGCAAATAAAAAACGTGATCATCGGCTAATTTTGGATGAAGCCGCTCAAGTTGAAGTTTTGGGTCATTTTGGAATAAATCCTAATACTTCATTAGGCAAAATTGTTGCTGCCACTGGTATTTTATTAGGCTCTATTCACACAGTTACCAAACTTCATAAATTTCATCCATTCAAAATGAAAATATTGCAAGAGTTAACCGAAGACGATTTCGATAGGCGAGTTGAGTTTTGTGAAAAAATTACTGAAGCGATTAATGATAATACTATTCATGTAAAGAATATCTGCTTCAGCGATGAATGCACATTTTATCTGAATGGCTTTGTTAATAAGCATAACTGTAGATATTGGAGCAATGAAAATCCTTATGCATTTGTAGAAGAGCATGCCCAGTACCCTCGAAAAATTAATGTATGGGCAGGCATTTTAGCAAGTAAAGTGATTGGGCCATTATTTATTAATGGAAATTTAAATGGAGATATTTATTTGGATATGTTGGTAAATACCATCAATCCGCTTATCACTAAATCCATTGAAAACCAAATCGATGATGATGGAAACCATATACTTGATGAGGCGGAAATATATTTCCAGCAAGACGGCGCTCCTACTCACTATGTTCTTCCCATTCGGCAATGGTTAGACGACGAGTTTCTAGATAAATGGAGAGGCGAAGGGGGCCTATAGAATGGCCTGCTAGATCTCCTGATATAACGCCGTTAAACCTTTTTCTATGGGGTCATTTGAAATCTATTGTGTTTACTCCCCAGCCTGAAAGTTTGGATGAACGTCGTCAACGCATCATCGACAGCTGCCATGACATCCCACAACATGTTTTTGAAAATGTCCGTCAGGAATTTGAACATCGCCTATATCATTGTTTGGCCAAAAATGGGCAACATTTTGAACACTTATTGAAATAAAAACTGATATTTTCATGTTTTTGTTTTCTGAATCTGAACAAATTAAAATAAACAAAGATTTTTCTCGTTTATATAATAATATAATATAAACGAGAAATAATTTTCTCGAAAACGAATCGACCGATTTAAAAAAATCAAACGTCAAAATAAAAGACTTTTATTTTGACGTTTGATTTTATTACTATTATACTATTACTATTATACTCCCTATACCCCTTGCTATTTAAAATTTTTAAGGCGATGACCCTGGGGGGAGGGTGAAAGGGGGTGAAGTAATTTTAGGTTAGAAAGTTGTTTCCCTTGACAAACCTTTTAACGTATTTCGGCGTTTTTTTTTTTAAACAGTGGTTATCGATAAATCCGTGGTGAGAAGTTTTCAAATGAACACTCTGTATGTAGATAGTTTTTTAGGGAAAACAGACTATTACATTTTGACTAATTAAGTTACTAGGAAGTAAAATGCAATATTAGATTGATTATATTGCAGTTCAAAATTTTAAAGAATGGATTCTTTAGAAAACTAGAAAGTTATGAAACTAGAAAGTACTGAAAGTTATAAAAAAGTTATGGGGAAATGTAAAATTCTGAGTCATGGAAAAAGTTCGAGCAAAAGCGTGGCTACATTTACCGGTTTGACGGTCAATTACGACAATGTCAATATCAGCTATTCCAGGGTTGGTGACGCCGCCCTTTCTAGCCATTGGAAATACTAGCTGTCAAATGTCAAAAATAAGATATATGAAACGTTCATCATTTGGCCTCTCTCTTAATTTCCCTATGGTTATGAGGTAATGTAAAAAGTCTAAAATCTCAGGACGTTCAACGGGTACTGGTGGAGGAAACTAAAAGCTGTCTGCAGTTTCGGTCACTTGCGTCGTACATATAAAATGCTTATTATATTTACGTTACCACGTGCCTGCGTAATACTCAGTTACATGAGCGCGATAGAGACAAACAATGCGACAGAGTAAGTGATGGGGAAATGTTTGTGCGCCCCGGTTTTCCTCTGTATATATGATATTACTCAATATCGACGCTAAAAATCCTGAGAGTTTAAGGCTCATGGGACAAAAAAATAACATATTAAGAAGACACAACTTAAAACACATCTTAAAGGGAACACAGAAGGACGCCTTAATAAAAATAAAAATAAGTTGTACAAAAACTTATGATGACGCCTAAAAGATGGTATTTAAGAAACTATTTTTTAGAAATTAATACTTTTTTTTATATTTATCCGAAAATCTAGGCGGTCATAGATGAGAATATTTAAGATTTACTATCCCATCGTATCGCCCGAGTAGTAAAGCATAAGGTCAGCCGCGATGAACAACAGGGTCGCCTTAGAATTCTTGGTTATCACAAATAAAATTTTGGTCATTTTTAACAATATTTTGATTTATGAACTTTATGTTTCCACTCCAATATATTTTGTATTACAGTATATAATTTATGAATTTTTATAAGATGAAAAAAAAACAAAAATATATAGTCAATATCATTATCAGCCGCCCTATTTTAAGCTAAATATAAAATATCGGGTATTTCACTTCTACAGATAAATTACACCCCAAAAATTTCCATAATATTTGCAACTCTCAATTTGGTTATCCATGTGGCAATTTATTCGTTTAGCCTAAAAGCATTGCGTAAACCACCCTTTCAGAGATCTCTTTAAAAGGTTTATTGAATCGAAGCCCTGCGGGATTTGTCGTTAGTTACCGCCGGGAGCCGTTAAAACAACGCAATCAACCCGTTGGACGTCTGCCACTAAGTAACTTATTTAAAGGCGGGTCATGAACCTCATATTTTGAGTTTTTTTTTAATCGTCTGATGAGATTTTTTTTAAGGCTTTTACACTTTACCCATTTACTTTGTACATTCCGAGTTACCCCTATGATGATAATAACTTAATTCTCTTATTGCCTTTTTTTTTGTTTAGCTTTTAAACCTTTTCTAAACTTCCCCCACATCGCCGGCATATACCATTAAGGCACCTCTATAGCATTAATAAGGCTCTAATTTGACTAAGCTGAAAAAGTGAATTGTCTTCTAGTATAATAATAATAATAATAATAATAATAATAATAATAATAATAATAATAATAATAATATTATTTTATTATTATTATTATTATTATTATTAGTGCAGGCAGTGCGAATAGACCACCGAACAATGAAAGATAAACTCACTGCTGAGTTTACAACAAGAGTAAAGCACATAGTGAAAACGAGCCTCAACAGTAAGAATCTATTTAAGGCGTTGAATACGTATGCCTGTACAGCGCTAACATATTCCTTTGGAATTGTGGGATGGAGCAAGACGGACATCCAGAACTTGCAACGGACGGCACAAACATTATTGACTAAGGCTCAAAAACACCACCCTCGAAGTGCTACAGAAAGAACTACGCTACCAAGACATCAGAGAGGTAGAGGATTGGCAGACATTGGCAAACAGTTAGACCGACAAATTTCAGTTTTGAGAAATTTCTTTCATGAAAAGGCTAGATCGTCCGCTCTGCACCGTGCTATATGCGAGGTCGATGACTCTACACCTCTGAAACTGAAGAATCGCGAAATCGAAAGTCACCACATCACTGATGAAGAAAAACATCGATCATGGGCACAAAAACCACTGCACGGGAGACACGTCAACGAGGTTAGCCAGGGACATGTCGACACCAACGCGTCGAACTACTGGTTAACTTCGGGACAACTGTTTCCCGAAACGGAAGCCTCTTGGCCATACAAGACCAAGTTATTCCAACTAGAAACTACTTGAAGTGCATTATTTCGGATCCTTCAGTACAGAGTGACAAATGTCGATATGGATGCCAAGTGTCAGAATCCATCCAACACATAACGGGAGGATGTCAAACGTTTGCCCAAACTGAGTATAAGGCACGTCATGACTGCGTGGGAAAAATACTGCACCAAGAACTTGCAGTTAAACTGAACCTCTTGAGGACGGACAAAGTTCCATATTACAATTATACTCCAGAGCCAGTTCTTGAAAATGGCGAGTATAAATTGTACTGGGACCAAACTGTACACGGACAGACCGAACTGACACCGACCAAGGAACTGTCAACAATAGACCAGATCTTATCCTGGTGGATAAGCGACTAAGGAGAACCACGCTGATTGACGTTGCTATACCTAATAACAATAACCTCCAAGGAAAATACAACGAAAAGATCATCAAATATCGAGATCTTGAAGTGCAAGATCTCGCAGTGCAAGATCTACTCCCTCTAGTTATTTCATCCACTGGAATTGTCCCTATAACACTGTCCAAAAACCTTAACGCATTGGGTCTTTCCTCCTGGACGATTGTCACTATACAGAAATCTGTTATATACATGCAACATTGTTCGAAAGTTCCTAAATCTACCATAGCTAAATTCATCTTGCCTTCAGGCCGATGAAATTGACAACACCGCTATCAGCGAGCTAAAACAGAAAAATAATAATAATATCCTTTATTGCTAACAAAATGATCTCTAATCACAAAGCAACGTCAAGATGTGCACCATTATAGTGCTGTGTGTGATAAAATTTAAAAACATAAAAAAGATAAAATAGAAACACACATCAACCAGATACTTAATAGTTAATAAAAAAGATTTATTTATGTATAAAAATAAAAGAAAAGGAAAGAAAAGAAAAGAAAAATACAACTGCCCTTTTTCAAAAAAAGCTGAATGATTTAGAGGAATGCGTAAGTCACTACGACCCTTCATAATCACTGACATTTCTTCTGAATAGTGTTGAATTAAATTTTATCTACAGGTGTTTTCCCGAATAAACTTAAAAAAGGAAAAATTATCCCAGCTTATAAAAAGGGCGACCCCAACAATCCAGAAAACTATAGACCTGTATCTTCCTGAATTCCTATACAATAGAATTTTCAATTTTTTTAAATGTCATAATATCTAATCAGAAAATCAGTACGGTTTTGTGCCACTTAATTCAACGGAGCTAGCAATTTATGGGGCAATAGACCATATCATTGAACTTATAGACAACAATTATGAAGTTGCAGATAATTTTGATTTGTCACAAGCATTTGATATGATAAATCATGGGCTGTTGGCTGGATAGGCTCAGTTCGGTTGGTTTGAGAGGTACCTGCCTATCACTATTAGACAGCCACCTGAGAGAATAAAAACGGGTGGTAAGTATCACCCAGAATGGGAAAACATATTTTTCAGAACAGCAGTGGAGCAGGGTGTTCCTCAGGGATCTATTTTGGGACCACTTCTATTTATGTTGTATGTGAATGGGCTCTCGGAGGATCGGTCAGGGAGACATGTGTGCCAGTATGCAGATGACCCATCAGATATACTATTAAGTGGCTCTGTGTCTGGTCTATCGCCTGCTTGTTCAGGAATGGTGAATGAAATAGAGAATTGGTGTATGGGTAACTTGCTGAAACTTAATACACATAAAACTACCATCATACACTTTAATAAAGTCCAATCTAATGAATCCTTATATGTCAAGGGAGTTATTAAAACAATTGAATCGATGTAAGCAAAAAGGGCACATGTCAAAAAAACACATTTTTGGGAATTCGATAAAAACTGTTTTTTCATCAAATTAAGTAAAATTATTAACATTTATTGTTATAATTGATTTGTAGTTTGAATAGCACGATTTGTCTCCTTATATTTTAAATTTAAAAAATGATTTTAGCTACCCCAGAAGACTTTGAAAGAATTGACATGTGTCCTGCAAAAAGGACACATGGCAATAATGCAATAATGCTATTTAGTAAATTTGAAAAATATTTATTTTTTTTAATACAGCTTAAGTTATGTAAAGTACAATTAAAAAATAAACAGCTAATTTCAATATAAGAGTACAATGTTTTGGAAAAACTAATCTTCGGATCACTCATTGATTGTTGATTGTAGGCCACTGAAGAATAGCATCAAAATATGGTTTGTGTTCTTCTGCAACAAAAGCAGTGCATTTCCTTATATGCTCCATTTTGTTGGCCTTAATAGGAACTTTTCCTAAGGGATGCGCAAGGCTCGTTGGCAAAGTTGGGCAGGCCATTCCAGGTTGTGATAAATTGAATGTATGTGACACCAAACCGTCAGTAAAAGGATAGACTTGAACAGTGCCTTTTTGTTGGGATGTGTATTCAAAACATGAAAAGGTGCTTATTTGAAAATTCACCTTTTCGTTACGAGGAAAATGTTTTGTTTTTTCAGAGGCACAGGTTTTTTTATAAAATTTTCCCCACCAGTTTTTGAAATCTAATACGTCACTTGCTGCAACCTCTTTGACTGAAAATTTTGTATTATTTTTTGTACTGGTAATAAAAATCGTGGAGATCTCGTAAATGGTGCATATTCTATCATGTTTCCGTAAATTTTTTTTCACCAACGCGAAGTCCCTGTCACACGGGAGAAATGAATGCCCCCTAACTGGGAAACAGTGCTAAATCATGCTAAATTTACCAGATTCTGTGAGAGCCAAAAGCATCCTGACCATAGTATGATTCTTGTTTTGGCCCCAGCAGTTATCACTGTAAAGATGAAGCTCCGACTGATTTTCCTTGAATTCATTAAGATATTCAAGAACAAACGTACAAATTTCGTTTAGCTGTTTTCTTTGCCTGTCCCTCGTGATAAACGTACATCCTGGATTTATTTTTCTTAAGATTGTGAATACAAAATACGGACACAGTAAGCTGCTGGTAGTAAAATACCTCACCCACAGGCGTTGTGGGTAACTGGACATTTTGCATAAAATCGAAGGCCAATGACAGAACTTGGTCTTTATTTTCCTTTTCTTCAATATCTTTGGTTATTTTTTATACACATTATAAGTTATTTTTTATTAACATTTTTTAGCCCTTCGTTTGTGAACTATCAATTCTGCGACGGCAGTACGCTTGGCCGTGTCATTCAAATGTTGGTCTTTTATTTTGTTATTTAGTAATTCACAAGTCGAACAAACATCAACTTGTGGTCTTCCGAAAGAGAGATTAAAATTTTCACGGAAAAAGCATCTATAAAATGAAAAGCTTACCTTTTGGTTTGGATACTTCTCTAGGTAAAGCTGATGCATTTTTGTCAAATTTAGCTGGCTATTCAAATAATGTTTTTCGCGTCCTGAATGTGGCTGATTTTTGTAGGAAATGATTGTATGTGTTCCTTTACACAATTCCGAATTTCTTCTGAGAAAGTATTAGCACTTTTTAGTCATTTTTCCGCGTAAGTCATTCGGTGACTTGCCTTGTGAGGATAAGGTGTTAATTCTCCTGATGCGTTTGTACGTGATAGCATATAAATTCAAAAATGCTTTAATACAAATCTCTACTTTGGAACTTCCTTTAAATGAGTAGTACTTGAAACTTTTTGATTTGGGTTTATTTTTGTCACCTGGTCGAGGACGCCGCTGCTTTACTTCCATCATATCCACAAGACCCTGTAGAAAAATGTCTTGTTCGTTTTTAGAGCTTAAAGTATAAAATCGTTGAAAAATCGCCAATCTATCTGCATCAGAAAACTTTTCAGAGCATTTCATTCTACAACTAACTAATAAAATTAACTGATGTGCCAAAAATACTATAAAAGAACCTACCTGCAAAGGACTCCATTATTAATTTTTTTCTCACAAACGTCTCTTCCTTTACTGTTTTTATAAGACTTTCTAATCTTGCCTTTTTCTGTATGTTGCGAGCATACTTAGAAGGCTCTGCTTTTCGTCTTTTGTTAGGTGTTAATTCAGAATTGTCATCCATGTCAAATGAAACTAAAACCACGTGCAACTGTCCCCGAAGCAACCAACAGATTAACTGAAGTCGAATTTTTGCTGATGAGGTAAAACGCACGACAAACATATGTTGACCCCACCATTTGAAACACTAACATTTCGCATAAACGGCACATGTCACTGACGTGTGCCTTTTATGCATAACACTAGCATTATTACCCGACATTTCTAAGACATCGTAGATGCGGACTTGTGCCCCTTATGCATAATCCGTTGCGTCTACCATAGGAGGACACATTTTAGGTATAATGGCAATTTGTCAAAATATTGACTTGTGCCCTTTCTGCTTACACCGGTTCAATTGCGATGATGGAATCCTTTAAGTTTCTCGGGATCCATGTTGATCCATTGCTAAATTGTAGTCAGCATTGCAAGACGTTAATTGCCAGACTAAACAGTAACCGTGCTCTGATCCGCAGACTCAGATACAATTTATTCACTGATATTCTGGGGTCGTCTGTTGAGGCTATGGGTGTTTTTAGGGCACAGAAACGCATCATTAGATGTGTTTTTGGTGTTTCAGTAAGAACTAGCTGCAGGCCATATTTTAAAAAACTGGGGGTTTTAACTGCTCCGTCTTGGTATTTTTTGGTATTGGTCATGTTTGTCAAAAAGCTGCCAGATCTTTTTCAGAGAATTGATCAACACTATTCAGAGGAAATGTTAATGTCAAGTAATTTAATGTTAAGGTGAGGAGTCGAGGAACCTGATCTTAGGTTCTTCAACTGACCGTTATTGTTACGACTCTGCATCAAAATGAGTTTGGGGTTGGTTGGCTTATTACACCGCAAGAAGCAATAAGTTAAGAAATTAAATTAATTGGAGTATAAGCTTACTTTATATTAAATATTGCCTAAGGTTAAAATCACAAAAATTACGCCACAAACGACCAAATTACACCAATATGTCAAAAATGAGATGCTGCATATTATATCCGTTTACCGACATTTATTTGTCCCTGCCTGTTGTAAAGGTTGAAAACCTGATTAATTTATTCATCCTAGAAACCCACTTTTATTAAATTCCTTTGGGACTTTCTGAAACTTGGGCCATTTTTCTTATGCTTTAATAACGTATATAATTAGTTGTTATATAATTAGTTGTATAGATGGTTTATTACAAGAGTTAATTTTAGTAGCGCCTAAATTATGCTGGCTTATATATCGTTAGGTCAACAAAATTGGATAACAAAATAAATATATTTTAACTTTACTTATTTATCCTAGGTTCTTAATTTTTGATTAGATGTTGCAAAATGGTTTTGCAATATTTGTGTAATTTGCATGTTTATTTGTAAAATTAATCTTTTTTTACAAAATTTGACAATTCCTAAAACATATACGAATAACATACACATTTTTTTCTACAACCTAAAAATATTTCTAGAATATCAATAATATTATTACACGTATAAATGACTTTTTAATACAAAAGATTTAAGAAATACGGAAAAATGACAAAACATTTTAAAAGTTGAAATATGTATAGTATATCAATCTAGAGTTCGATCCAGAAAAATAATACTTTTTTAGGCAGTCGCGCATATCTCAAATTTATTTCTTGTTGAGATAAATAAAAATATTATTAAAAAGGTTTTTCAAACTACATTGTTATTTTATATTAAAGTGACATAAAATATTAAATAAAAATTATAATATAAAATATAATAAAAATGAAATATTTTAAATTTAAAAAATATTTCAATCCAACTAGCACTATAGAGAAAATATATATACAGAAAGAATAAAAATTTAACATTAAGTGGATTTGAACCCCGGGCCATTTGCATGTATGTAACTATGACATCATATCCGTAGACCAATATCATAACCAAAGACTTTTTGTTTCTTGAATCGTATGCTGATTATTACCGCTACATTATACACTATTTACAATAAATTTTATAACGCTGATAATTTTCAGAGATTTACTTATTTACTATTACTATATTTATTAATACTTATAGGGCGTATGTAAGATCTTTATGAACGTCCGTTTCATTTCTTTGTACACTTAATGGGATATATACAGAATGCTTTGAAAGTCTTTTTCCTTGCGTTACTTCAAAGTTGTTTCAGATTTTATTAATCAATTTTTACTTCTTATTTAAGCGAGTTATAGCTGTAATTTAGATGCCTGGGATTATTCTCATTATTCCTTTTATATAACATTTTCGAAAAATAATTAAAAACTTCCTTACCGGTGCTTTCAAAATTATTCCAGCAACGCTTTGATTCTAAATACATAAATTTTCCTTAAATTTACAAGCTTACCCTTTAACTTTTTTATTTCTTTATCCAAATTTATTATTTTTTATAAAAATAATTCCGCATCAAAATATTCCATTCTCAAAAAAGAGCCGTTGCGCAAATTATTTCACAAAAAGGGGGAAAGACGGAATTGGGTTTGGGTAAATTGAAAATACGAATATTTCCCTAAATATTAATTCAATGTCCTTCCGACCTTCATACGTCCCGTATGAAATACGGTTATAAGCGTCAGAGAAATTTGGATTTGGGAGAATATTGAATTCCCATAAACATTACTCCATTAGTGTAAATGGATTTCGCATATAAATAAGTAGTACATGTAGTTTTTAGGTCAAGGTTTCCACTTTCCTTCGTAAATATGAACTTCAGAGGGGGTTAATGTAAATTATGATGAAGAAGGCAGGATTAATGAGGATAGTAAGCAAATGTATAATAGGGAATCATTTATATGATGAAGCTAATAAAGGAAGCAGTAAGAAATGTACGTGTTTCTGCTTATTACGTTAATCAGGATAAGTGCTTGTTTCAATGTCTCTAGCATTTAAAGCATTTTTACCAGGCAAGCAATATACTTTTTTAGGTAATTTAAAAAATAAATTATAAAAAAATATTTAGATTTAAGCACCTACATACAAAAATTTATATTTTTCTTAATTAGGTAATTAGCAAATTTTAGCCAGAAAGCACGTTTTTGCGCTCCCCAAGTCTCTCCGTTTTTTGGCATCCGAAAGAGATAAATTTTCCAAGATATTATTTTTTTTTCTAATGCATACCAGCCCTTGATGATAAAATGAGGCGAAGAATTAAGGGAACAAAATGAGTTGCGTCAAGAAAATTGTTCGTTTTTGTCTTGCCTTAAAAGTGGATAAAGCTATTAGATGAATAACATCGGGATGATATTAATAAAAATAAATTTCCAATTGGTATAATATTGAAAAAAAAATCAATTTACAGTATAAAATACAATTTACAGCATCTTAGTAAATAAGAATTTTAAATAACGAAACATAAGTTCCAGAATATTATACCATTAATGGAATCTATCGTGTAGATATGATCTAGCGGTGACGTTAGAAATGTATTAACAATCTATATCATGCACCTAGATAGTTATTATGTGGAGTAGCGTAATTGAAGAATTATATTTTTTTCCTCTCTCTAGTTTCTTTCTTTTGCTTTTTGTGCTTAATCGTTTTTTACAGTATGGCTAATAAAGAATACAAGATGGGTCGAGGAAGAGTAGTTTTGGCATATATTAAAGACATATCACACAAAATTAATGTTGATTTCGAATATCACTTTCATGTTTTTGAGTCTTGTCTAAAATTAAAAGTTCGCAATATTTCGTACTGCTTGGATGCGTTCACTATCGACTGCCAAATAAAATGCCAATGTCTCTGACTGATTTCATATGTCTGATGTCATATTTAATACTTTGATAATATTATGGATTTAGTCGAATTTATCATTTACTTTTCTAATACAGTTTTGACCCATTTAGAAACCTATAATTTATCACAAACAATAAGTTAATAAACTCGAATCAAAGATTCATCATCACTAGATTTAAAATTTTGCGGTACCCCTGTACAATGCTACAATTTTACTAAAATTCTTACTTCTTCGCTCTGCTACACTCCATTATCAAAGTTCCTTAAATTATCTTCAATCGCTTGATTGGAACTACATAATAAATATAAATAATATAGACAATAAAATTAATATTTTAAATAACTTCACCAGGTTGATTAGGTGTTATACACCTGGTGATAAAAGCTAGAATTATAGGCCTATTATTGAATACGTTTTTACCATATTATTGAAATCCAAACCTGAAATTTTACTTTCATTACTCCTCGACAAAAATAAATTTTAGATTTGCCATATCATGATCCATGTTTAATTTTTATGAGGTAGGCCCGCAGCGTTACTCAAAGTGTGCTTCGCGGAGCCCCGGTGCTTCGCAAAACCTCCGGTAGGGCTCCGCCAGCAGTCATAATAAATGAATGCATGTATTAAAGTGGACCCTATAAGAATAAAATTACCTAAGATAAAAATAAACAACCAAAACGAAACGCCTACTTATAGGTGTTACTGGTACATATACGAAAATTTAATATATGTATTATTAAATAAATGCCCGACCTATTATATCGAAATGTTATAGCGTTACTCGTACGCCACCATTCGCCCCCGGACTATAAATAATCGAATGACCTCGGTTCGTCGCGCTGTTTCTCGAGCGTCGACGCGTACTTCGGAGAAAATCGTCTGGCTCTCCGAAGTTTCTGAGGAATTCGAGATGATTCGATGGTTGCTGGTATAATATAAAGGAGGATTGTTTGGCGCGGGAGTTTATTAATCAAGCAACGTACCGCAAAATTTACTCACACCGCGCTCAGTATCACATGCATGAAACTTGTATGGTGAAAATCGGAATCGTATGTCGGCCATCTTGCTTGGCAACATTGATAGGGAGCTGACAGACAGTTGTTGACATTGACTGATAGAACATAATTTGTCATTGTCACACCATTTGTCGCCATTTGAGTTTTTCTTTCATTTCAATGAATGCTGGAAGCGTGGGTTGAGTTTGCTATTTGTTCTTTTAAATTCATGACTTTTTTTCTAAAAAGTTCTCTTTCAATATTGGGAGTAATGTCGAAATCAAATTCACTTGATTTCAATGAAGATGTTTCACCTTTCAAATATTTAATTTTTAATTTGATTGTTATAAATACATATTACAAAACGTCTGGCATCTCATTTCCTTTTGATAATTAAAAAATTGATTAAAATTTTCATTTAAGTATTCTTATATCATAATGTTTCAGACACATAGTAAAATTAAATAAAAGTATAATAAAAGATTTTTCAATATTCTTCAGTCCCCATTACAAGAAAAACATGGAGAGAGATATGCAATGTAAATTTTATTAAGACTTTGAGCTATAGAATTTGTTCCGGTCAGTTCCCTTCACCAAATTTTAATAATGCTGATACTGCTGCATTTACACTACAATATCTACATATTTATTTAAAAATTTCTTTTGTCATTATTTTTCACATGAATCATTCAGAGAATTTATTTATAAGGTTTGCACTGCTTATTTTTTCATTTTATTTCATACTCATATCATACCACTTCCTATGTTCAGCGAGACGAGACATAGGTACAGAGACTAACAGAGCTGAGCACCTAGAATGGATCAGAGTGAAAGTTTTTGTTATAACTTGGTTTTTTTTCATTTTCTGTAGGGATTTGTCTTTAAATTAAGTTTTTTTTTTCAATATTATAGTTCCAAGTTGTTAGTATTATTGGAGACTAACAAATTTATATTATGTATGTGATACATGCCATACTATAAGTTGTAGAATATAAAAAATATATATGTAAACAAAGATAATTCATTCAGCAGTGAAATTAATTTTTTTTTACAAAGAATATTATATTTTTATAAAATATTTAATTTGGGAGTAGTTATATTTTATGTATGTATTTTTTTGCTCTTTGTGTCTGGGTCTGGCATGTTTTGTCTTTAAATCATTTTTAGTAATATAGATTATGTATTCTTTTAACTTGTGTAGGTTTAGTACATGAATGTTAGTACTTATGTCGCTTAGTCTTGTATTATCCGAAAAGATTATCTTAATTGTCTGCTAGGTGAACTATATACTTTATAAAATGTTGCTTTTTTTTGGGCCACAATGTTGAAAACTAGAATCTGCACTGTAGAAATTTGAATTTGTCGGCCTTTTATTTGCATGTATAGTTTTGTACTACACTTATAACTATTTTGTGTATTGCATTTTTGCAAATAAAAAATATTTATTAGTAATATATTGTTATCCTCTATAAAATCTGTTTGTGTTAGTAAAATAGGGATATTATTAATTTAATGGTAATATCTTTACATGTATGGTAAGAAAATAACACAAAAATCTTCACAATATTTTTTAATCTGTTTGGGTTGGCATAGTTCAGTGCTAATAAAATACTTTTAAACATTTTTAGATTAATTTTAATTTATAGAATATCTGTTATAGTGAATTATTGTATGTTATGTATATAATTTTATTTTATTTTATGTTATATTATACAATAATTTTTAAGTAATTATTTTAAAGGAAAATTAAATAATAAATGTATTAAGGAAAAACATTGTTTTATTTCTATTTTGAAATTGGTGATGTTGTACACTATTGTTAACTGATTATTGGAGTACATGAACTCATTTAGATAATATGTATGTGAAATAAAGCTAAAGAATTTTATTTTATCGTGATCAATATCTGATGTTAACACCTAATCAAAAAGTAGCCTTTATGATTAGGTGTTTGCTATGTATATTGCGATTAAATAATAACATGAGATTTCTTATTAAATGAAATTTGGAAAAAAATTTCCGCCCTAATTTGGCCACGCCTTTCTACCATTTTGATTGGTTCAATGAGTTACGTCAAATTGTCAAGTTAGTTACAATAGCTTCCGTTGCCAAGCGAGAGGACGCTAGCAGATTTGTCACAAGAATTTCGATCAGTTTGTATGCAACCACCACTTCTCTATATATTTGTGTTCTGTGCTCAGTATTTTATGTTCGCTTGTCTTGTTGTTGTTCGTAGTGGTTGTAAAATCTTGTATTTCGTGCGTCAAGAGATACTATTTGTCATAAAATTGACCAAATCAAATTAGTGTTAAAGAAAAATGAAGCGCTGGCTTGAAGGTGTTGCAAAAAATGTGGTTCACTTGGATGATGCGTCAAATTCAAATCAAGGTGATATAACGGCATCAAGTTCTAGTTTTATGGTTTCAAGTTCAAGTAGTAAAACACCTAATGACACACTGAATGTGAAAAAACGAAAGTATGACGAATCATACATTATTCTCGAATTTGTTGATTCCAACGACTCACCTCTTTGTATGTTGTGCAGCAAACTCCTTCCTAATAGTTCGATGGTACCTGCTAAGATGCGCCGACATTTAGAAACTGTACATCCCGACTTCAAAAACAAAAGTAAAGAATTTTTTCTACGTAAAAAAGAACAATTATTAAGAAGCCAAAAAACTATGACGTATGCGACTCAGACTATGAATGAAAAGGCCACGTAGGCATCGTATTTGGTTAGTTACCGCATTGCCCAAGCAGGAGAAGCGCACACTATCGCTGAAAAGCTAATAAAACCATATGTGGTAGACATATCAAAATATATGCTCGACGACAAATCTGTAAAGCATTTTTCAGTGCCGCTTTCGAACGATACAGTTACGCGCCGAATTAGGGATATCGCAGCAAACATAAAATCGAATTTGTTGATTCCAATGGCTCACCTCTTTGTATGTTGTGCAGCAAACTCCTTCCTAATAGTTCGATGGTACCTGCTAAGATGCGCCGACATTTAGAAACTATACATCCCGACTTCAAAAACAAAAGTAAAGAATTTTTTCTACGTAAAAAAGAACAATTATTAAGAAGCCAAAAAACTATGACGTATGCGACTCAGACTATGAATGAAAAGGCCACGTAGGCATCGTGTTTGGTTAGTTACCGCATTGCCCAAGCAGGAGAAGCGCACACTATCGCTGAAAAGCTAATAAAACCATATGTGGTAGACATATCAAAATGTATGCTCGACGACAAATCTGTAAAGCATTTTTCAGTGCCGCTTTTGAACGATACAGTTACGCGCCGAATTGGGGATATCGCAGCAAACATAAAACAAGAACTGGTTTCACGGCTTCAAAATAACAAATTCGTCTTGCAAATGGATGAGTCGACTGTTTATCTTGCTATTAATTGTGCGATATCCATATAAGCATTCACTCAAAGAAGACTTGCTTATGTGCTCATCGCTGCCTACTAACACAACCGGAGAAGAAATTTTTAACACGATTAACATATTTTTTGAAGAAAATCAACTCGATTGGAATAATTGCATTGATATTTGTAGCGATGGAGCCAAAGCAATGAAACGAATAAAAATGAAAGCGTCAAATTGTAGTTCCAGATACTGCATCCTGCATAGACAATCACTCGCGGTTAAGAAAAAGCCACCAAATCTAAAATTGGTTCTTGATAACGCGCAAAAATAATTAATTTTGTTAAGTTACGTCTACTACAATCCCGATTGTTCTCAATAATATGTGAAGATTATGGTAGCGATCATAAAACACTATTGCTCCATACTGAAGTGAGATGGTTGTCTCGGGGTAAAACTTTGACAAGGCTTTTTGAACTAAGAACAGAATTAGAAGCTTTTCTTTCCTTTTAATTTTAACGACCGTTTGTCCGATAAAAGCTGGTTATTTAGACTAGCATTTTTAGCAGACATGTTTGGAAAACTTACCGAATTGAACCTGTCACTACAAGGAAAACAGATAGCAGTTTTCAATGATAACAACAAAATGACTGCCTAGCATTACTTGTTTTGGTGAGAGAGAAATCAAAAGCTTTTTATTGCTAAGTGAGTTCCTTAGTCACCATAGTCTTAGTGATACAGAAATATTTCAAAATTAAATATTTGTTGAATTGGTGCAATATCTCAATGATCTGCAAGGGACTTTTGAATTTTACTTGCCTGAAGAACGGAATACAAAACCGAAAATAAACTCATGGATTCAAAACCCTTTTTCATCTAAATTGCAGAAGCCTGAAAAAATGTCAAATCAGATCTATGAATTATTTCTAGAAATGACATCGGATACAAGCATGGAATCAATGTTCAAAACAATTTCACTAAATGATTTTTGGTGCCGGGTTCGTGATGAATATCCACAACTTGCCACAGAAGCTTTGAATGTTCTTCTGCGGTTCCCAACAACGTATTTGTGTGAAACGGGATTTTTAGCATATACAGCTACAAAAACAAAATACCGCAGTAGACTGGATGCCGAACAATACATGAGAATTCAACTTTCTTCTATTAAGCCTGACATTACCCAGTTGATGAGGAATAAAAAAACAATTCCATGCCTCGCATTAAATGAACTTAGTGTTATCATTTGCTTACTAACTACGTACTTAACTACTTACACTACTTACTGTATCTTTATTTTTTTGTATGATTATTAATAAACAATTCACATATAACTGCTTTTGCTTTTAGTTTAGAGTTTAGTTTCCGTTAAAAATTTAGTTTTGTAAAAGGTTTCCGTCACGAAAAAAGTTTAAGTAACACTGAGGTAGGGCAAAAAAACGAGGAAATTAAGTCAAGCACAAGCAATGGGTGTAAAAGTAAAGTATTAGTCGTAACTTGACCAGTGGCGAAGCGTACGAGTAGACAAGGTAGACACTGTCTACCCAAAATTATCCAATTATTTGTCATTAATTTATTACGTAATTATTTCATGTAATTGTTGAATTACAATTAAAAAAAAATTAACACAGAACGTAGTCGCTCCTTACTATTATGATATAGTATTTAAACGGCTATAATATCTATCTATCTATAATATCTGAGGCGCGTCCCGCCTGACGCACCAATTAAAATAAAAATGCAAGGCTGGCATCCAATTAATGTATACGAGCCCCAGGAAGACACATTGATATTTGTCTTCCGAAATTTGGAGCATCTAATCGAACCATATACACATCAAGCAGGTGACAGAGGTCCGGCCGTATCAGTATTCAGCCTATTACGTATGCAAAATTTACTCGCGGGAAAGACATTCGAGCTTTTGTCTATCGAAGTCGACCAGCTATTTTATTATGCTGTTGAGGGTTATTGTTTATGGACACGCTTGATCTGGTCGGCCGCAATAATTTAATAATTACTATTTTTATTTTTGGGTGTATAGAAAAGGTTTTTTTAGTGGATATTTTAGTGCTTATTTATGAACGACTGTTCGATATTGGCAATTGTATTTTAGTTGTGTTTTTTTGTAAGTAGTATTTATTTTTATATAAGTATCTATCTTTTAATGCTAGTAGTTAATATTTCATGCGCTTTCATTCTCTATTTCATTAAAGTGAATAATATTGAATACAAATTTTTTTCTAATTAACGATTTTTATTGTTTGTCTACCCGAAAAAAAAGTTCACGCTTCGCCACTGAACTTGACGATGGTCGCCAAAAACTTAAGGTTATTATTTGCAATTTTATGCCTTAAATGGAACCCACTGGGTATTTTGTTGATCAGTTTTGGCACATCATCTTATCGGTTGCTTATCGGTAGATGAAGCTATTATATGATGTGTATAAACGGGGCTTTTAATGACATATTTCATGTTATAAACATTAACCGAATGATAAACGTAGAACTTAATATCATGCATAAATATTTTATAAATGTTCTGAAAAATCTGCGAGCCTCAATATTCCTCGACTGGAACATTTTAGTCAAGCCGTGTTCACACTCTTTTTCTGTGTATTTGTGATTGATTCATACCCTTATTCGTCAAATTTCTTCAAGCAATAAAATTCCTGACGTCTGTAGAAATTTCTGCCCACTTGGAAACACTGGATGAATATCAAATTTGCCATTTTGCTGGATTGAAGAAATTATTGTTTTGTAGCACGTTTAGAGAACTAATAGTAAGGCAGCATTACAAGATGCCATCAATAAAACAAAAAATAAATTATGGTTTTAAATCAGGTCAATTAAAATCAACATAAAAAGTCTGGATTTTGGCAATTGCGCAGTTTAATTTTAACATTCTGCGCGTAAGTTGTCAGGTTAAAAGATTTTGAGGTTATAATTTCTTATTCCGTCAGCGTCAAGAAAGACGTCTGTCAGAAACTAAAACATCGTGTGCCGTTTCGATAGTCTTTATCTAAATTAACCCCGGTTCTAGTTTTACTTGATAAAAATGAGTGAGGAATACATATTTGATACTGAATACGGTCTGGAATACAGTGAGGACAGTACGTCCGAGCCGGATGTCGACTTAGAAAATCAGTACTACCTTGCGAAAACTATGAAAGAAGAAAACCCTAGAAGCGCCATACCAGCATTTCAAAAGGTGTTGGATATCCAAGGTGAAAATAAAGGCGAGTGGGGATTTAAAGCCCTAAAGCAGCTAGTGAAAATAAATTTCCAGTTAAATAACTATGGGGAAACGATGTCACAATATAGAGAACTGTTGAGGTATATTAATCACGCGGTCACCAAGAACCACGGCGAGAAGTCTATTAATTCCATTTTGGATTACACCTCGAATTCTCGGGATATTGAGCTTTTGCGTAAGTTCTACGAGACTACGCTGGAGGCTTTAAAAGTTGCGAAGAATGAGAGGTAAATAGTTTTAGGAGAAATTACATTTTAGTTATTTGGTCTGATATTGGATTAGAGAAAAATAATACAGGTTATTAAGTTTTTATTTAGTTGAAGAAGTTAACTTATGCTCATAAAAGTTAATAATGATTTTTTTTTCAATTGCCCGGGTATAAATTTTGCTAGTTCAATCTAACAATTTTAAACGTCAAAAATAGTTTTGAGAAAGCGATAGGGATAGCTATACAGGGTGTTGCCCCGCCAGTCAAGACATAGGAAATCGCATGTAATTTTTAATAAGGTCAAATATTGACTTATTATTTTAAGAAATTAATTATTTTAGAGAAAAAATGTATTAGAGTAATTTAAAGAGTTCTCTGTAGTAGAGTAAAATCTGCAACCAACAAGATTACTTTTAAATTTGTAGGTTTGCCCCTTTAAAAGTTATTGGCAAAAATCTTGATGAAAATTTTGTCTTTCTTGTCGCCCCGTACTTACAGGAGGCACATAGAATAATAATGGTCTAAATCCATTCTTTTCAAAATTCGCGCCATTTACGTAGAAGGTATCAATCTACATAGATCTCTCAGTATAAAGCTGGTCTAACTCCTTGTTTCAGTTTTCAGTCAATAGATGGCGTCATCTTACTCTTATTCTGATTTAAATTCAATATAGGTCACTGTAAAAATGGTATAATCATGCATTCAGAATAATACTGGTACATCTGAGGAGTTGGACCATTTTTACTCTCAATGATTGAATGTTCACAACATTTTTTGTGTTTACAGTAGAGTTTTATAATGGATGAATTCAGTGATTTTAGTGATTCTGGGTCTGAATATACACCTAGTGATAGCGTGGATTCTTCTGGTAAGTCTATATTTATGATTTTAGCAGCATTAATTAGGTATTATGATTTTATTATACCGACATAACCTAACAAAACTGCGAACTATTTTTTTAAATAAATAAATTTTTAGATAGTTTAATTTTTATCTTAGATGCAGAAACTTCAAATGAAGAAGTACTTGACGATGTTGTACACCATCCACAGCCATCCACAAGTATGTAATTTTTTATACTAATAATAGTAAAAAAATTACAGGTTTTTAAAAATTTTCAGGTGGCCTTACAAAAATTAGAAGCAGAAAACGATCGAGAAATGAAAAGGATTGCAAAAACTAATAAAAACAAAAAACTAAGGAATACTGGCAAAGAGTACATTTCTAACAGCTTTTTGAAAATTTGGACTGTAAGTGCAAAAAGTGTATTAATTTATTTTCATTTACTGAGAGAGAAAATGCGTTTGGCTCATTTGGGAGCTCTGCAATTATGTGGCGCAAAATAGCTATATTTATGGCTTAGTAACTTAATGGCTTAATAAAACGCATATAGTTTGCAAGAAATATTTTCTTGATACATTTAAGATAAGTAACGGCCGTCTGCAAAGATGCATTTCGAAACGAGATTCCTCTAATTGCAAAGAGCTACTACAGGCTCTAGAAAGTTGGATGATTCTGATATTGTCAGGCATATAAAAACTTTTCCGGCTTATCAAAGCCATCATTCTAGAACTAAAAATTCCAATAGAAAATACTTGGACAGTAATCTAACTGTAAAAAAGATGTATGATTTGTATGGAGAAGAATGTCGAACCTAGAATACAGAACCAAAAAAATTAAAATATTATTATCAGGTATTTAATACAAAATTTAATTTGCAAAATTCTTCATCAAGACACTTGCAAGTTGTGTGATGATCTAGAGTTAAAACTGAAAAGTGCCAACAATGATGACTTAAAAAACAATATTTTAGTTAAAAAGGAGTTGCATTTATGAAAAGCAGACTCAGCAAGGGAGAGTTTAAGGAGTGACTCAAAAAAAATTACAGACGCATACATTGTAACATTTGATTTACAAAAGGCTTTGCCTTTCCTTAAGTTGACAACATCTGTGGCGTACTATAAAAGAATATAATAAATATATATATAATACTGGTTATAGGTATGTATGGAACGAAACAGAGGGTGGGCGCGGATCGCAAGACATTGCAACTTGTTTAGTAAAGAATTCAAGGCACTATGCTACGAATCATAAACATATCATTGCTTATTCAGACTTATGTACAGGTCAAAATCGGAATATATCTTTGTTGAAACTAGTACAAGACCCAGAATTTGATATCAACATCATATATCTTAAATTTTTGGTGTCTGGGCACTCTTCTTCCAAATGATGGCCAATTCGGTACAATCGAAGGTGAAAGCAGACGTCACAGTGTAATCTACCATCCAGATGAGTGGATTAATATTATTAAGAATTCCAAACGAAAAGAACCCAAGTTTGTGATGACTGAAATGCAACATCAACTTATATATATTGATAGTTCTTATAACGACGAAGACCTCATACCCCTTTCAGATTTGCAAAAAAAACTAAGTTTAGTTAAATTTGTTTGTGCAACAAACTATACACGCACCCCAAGGATTCTGGACCTTGCAATTTATCAGATGACATTGAGCTCCCTGTTGAGGTATTTTTGTGTCTGTTTCCGGACAGTTTGTTTGACCACATCATCTTCCAAACCAACCTGTACGCAACACAAGCAAGCGCCCGTTCCGGAAAATATACACCCACGAATACTATGGAAATAAAGATATTTTTTGCGATAAATATACTCATGGGAATAAAGCGTTTATCCTCTTATCGGGACTTCTGGTCGACGCAGATTGAGCTTCGATAACTATATTTCAAGTCTTATACCCAGAACAAGATTTGATTGGTTATTAGGTAACGTTCATTTGAATGATAACCTAATGCAGCCCAAATGAGGAGATCCCCAATACGATAAGTTATACAAAGTCCAGCCTATTCTACAGATTCTATCAGAAAATTATTCGAAATATTATAAACCAACGAAAAACGTTTCCATCGACGAATCAATGATTAGTTTCAAAGGAAGATCTTCCCTGCGGCAGTATATGCCGAATAAACCGATCAAGCGTGGGTATAAAGTGTGGGTTAGAGCATCGGAGAGTGGGTATGTAGATCATTTTCAAATTTATACGGAAAAAATCGGAGAAGATGCAGAAAAACATTTGGGTGCCAGGGTGGTAACTGACCTTACAAGATCATTAGTGAATGGTCATGATTTTGTCTATTTTGATAACTATTTGACCTCTTTAGTGCTTTTGTGGCAACTAAAATTAGATAAAATATATGCCTGTGGAACAATTAGGCAAAATCGTGTAGAAATACCAACTGATGTGAAAGAAGACAAAGCATTGGAACGAGGCGAGAGTGACTTTCGAGTAACAGATGATGGGATCACATTTTGGAAATGGAAGAATAAGAGAGTAGTTGCAATGGCAAGTACTCTTTTATCCTCCGGGAATAATAGAGACCGTTGAGAGAAAGAAAAAGGATGGAGAGAGAGAAACGATTGCATGCCCTGTCATTATAAAGGACTATAATGCAAATATGGGATATGTTGATAAAGCTGATATGCTAAAATCAACCTATGAACTGGATAGAAAAAATCGATAATGGTGGCACAGAATTATGTGGAATTTTGTTAATGTCACCATAGTCAATGCATATATTCTATACACTGAAAGATGTAAGGAAAAATCCTTAGATTTGAAAAGTTTTCGTTTTTTTGTGTAGCAATTGGGTTGGTTGGTGCAGCTTTTGAAAATCCCCGAAGAGGTAGACCAAGTACTGGGTTCCCCTGTAACAAATTCAAAGTAAACATTCCTCCGGAAAAGCGCACAGACCAAGCTGCTCATATGCCAAAACATTCGTCTTCGAGAAGATGTGCATTTTGCAGCACAAAAGCGGAACAACACCATACACGATGGTCGTGCAGTACTTGCAATGTCGGTTTGTGTCTCACTGACAAAAAAATTGCTTTGAAAAATATCATAGCAAATAAGTTGTATGTTTTTAGTCTAAACTCCTTTTTATAACAATTTCTTAATTAAATAATGTTTCAGACATATCTGCATTGTATAATTTTAGTGCTTGATGGTATCATGGTGATACCACCTACTAATTCCTTTTTCTCCAAATGGAAAAATTATTTGGGTTATTTTTAATGTTTTTCAGATCTTATCACTTCATTTTTTTCAGCTTTAAATGACATAGCTTCAAAATTAAAAAATATGCCTTGAAAGGGTTAAATGGCCCCACAGAAAAAAATTGTTGGGAGAGAGATCAAGAGATCTTAGTGAACAATTTATTAGTTGTATGTATTAGTGCTGCAGGCCAATAGCATTCCCATTGAAAGCCTTATTTAGATATTCTCGAACAGCAAGCGTAATATGCGTAGTATGCAATTATTTACTACTGTGCCCTTTTGCTCAAATTTTGTAACAGTTCTATTAACTGTTGATTTTGCTAGAATCGGCCTATTTGGAAAAAAGGCTGCAAACAAGTCTGAAATTTCTCGGTAACTATTGCCTTAGTAAAACCCTTCAATCATTAGTACTTTTTCTTCAGTGGTGTAACTCACAGTTGAGTTTTTTAATGTCGAATTTTAATGCCGTGAACTTATTATGACAAATTATTTCATGTTCATCACCAGTCAAGGTAATAAATTTTGGCTGGCATATCTATGAATACGAGACTATAAAAAAATAAAATTTCGTAAAGATTTTTGGCTGTTACTCCTAAACGGACAATTTAAAAATAATTAAAGTTATTTTGTTGGTTGCAGATTTTGGTGAAGAGATGTAATACATTTTTTCTCTAAAATAATTAGGAGAGCCAATATTTGAGCCTATTAAAAATTACATCGGATTTCCTATGTCCCACCTGGTTGTCCAACACCCTGTATATATTTAAAAAATAGGCGAGCTTTTCCTGAAAAATAAAACAGTAGAATATATAAATGTATTAAAAAAATAGATACACTATTAAACTTGGTGAGTGGGTAAAATAACATAAAACACATAAGAGACTTCTTCTTTGATGACTTTATTTCAATCTTCTTTTTAATGAATATTTATGATTTTTTTTTACATGTTTTTATGATTTCATCATTATAGGGGTTCTAAAAGGGAATTTACTTAGTACATTCATACAACATTCTTAGGAATGCCAATCTCAAAATGGGGCCTGTTGACTGCATTATAAAAGCAGATTAGTAATCAATAAAAAAATTGTTTGAAAAACTCGAAGCCTGGCTAAGACGCGGATAGTCCCAAGGGTCTTGATAGCCTTTCTATTAAAAATCGTATTGAACCTACTATGCTTAGCATTAAAGGAAATCAAATACAGCACTATTATAGGACTACATGCAGATAACTTGGTTATAACAGACTATCAAAACAAGTTTAATGCAACAGTAGACCAACTACAATCGGCCTTAAATGCTGCGAGAAAATGGACAGAAAAGAAAGGCAAAAAAACAAGCGGAAATTAAAGTGCATACGACTTCTGCAAGGTAGAGAAATGCTCTCTGTTGGGAGAAGTTATTATTCAAGTTAAGCTCAAACTCACATTTGGATCCAATAATCAAGCATTCGGAAGTCGTTAGACAGATCCATCAGGTTTACAACCCAAGATAGTACCGTGTATCTGGATCAGGATAGTGTTATCAATTAAGACAGTAATGTTATCAGTCAAGACACTGCAACATTGTATTATTTTGATTAACCCTTCGAAGTTGCGTGTTTTGCCAGAGAAGAGTGGAACGGCAGCGACCATAGGTTTCGCGAAGATCTGATTTGGTACATAAACAAGCAGATCTAAAAACTATTGCTAACTCCTTGATGATATCGAATCTGGTATGAAATGAGAAAGCGGATTTGCTATTCCTTCTGTTGGACTATAGTTTCTATTGGGGGTCACTAAAAAGAACCACACCGAAAAAACATTAACCTCAATGAAGAGACAAAACTAAATTCACTAGACAAAAATGCGACAGTTGAACAGGAACAATGAAATTTTCTATAAACAAAAAAACCGCTAAAGATCTTTAAACGCTCAAAAGGGAAAAACTGAGCAGTAACCCAGTAATGCACATAGATTTAAAAGTTTTACATCATCATACGAAAAAATTCTTTAGAGTTCGCAACTTTCGTAGGCCTTTCCTTTTTATTAATGTTTATCTTTTGTATTCGTTACCCGACAAAAATGTTAACAATTTTTTTTTGAAAGTTCCATTTTTGTTTGATTACTACCGTTAAGAGAATTACATTATACGAGCTCACATGAAGATCGACAAATCATAAGTTAGATTAACAGTGCAAAAGTCAAAAGTTTCTTTTCTTGAAGAAATCAATTCTGCTCTCAAAGGTACGTGTCTAATAGAGTTGGAGTTTGGCAAAGTGATCTCGCACTAGGAATTCTTATCTCTAGAATAATTCTCTTCATAATACTCCGAGAAGCAGTAGAAATAATCAATATATATGTACGCATACATCTCTAAAGAGGGCATTTTATATCGTATGGAAAATATTATGTTTATTAATAACAAACAATATTTGTTTAAGAGAAAACTAAAAAGTTTACCTTTTATTACCCTGCATAGCACAAAGCTTACAAGTTGTAGTGAAGGTTTGACGAGTTTTACTGGTCTCATATTCATTATCACATTCCTTCTCCCTTACTGAGTCAAATTTTACAGAAATAATGCCTTTGATATAAAAGGGTTTTGTATCCCCAAGAGACCTTTTAACCCTTAAAAATTAGTTTCCTCATAAAGCCATCTTTAAGTTATACATTGGGGAGTCTTATACAGTAGAATATAATGTTAATTTAATTTAAAATTAATACTTGTGTAGATTATGGTTTAAAACCAACACAAAACTGGGAAAAGTCTACTTGGAGAGACGGGAGTACTACAAATTAGCCGGTATAATTAAAGAACTGAAAAATAGTTGCAAATTTGAAGAATGCAACGACGTTGACCCACATAAAGGTAAAAACATCTAACGAGATCATCTTCCAAAAATTAATAAATTTTATGATTTTAGGCACTCAAATGTTGGAAGTATTCGCATTGGAAATACAGATGTACACCGAGCAAAAGAACAATAAAAAGCTTAAGGAACTGTATGAAAAATCCCTTAAAATTCGTTCAGCGGTGCCGCATCCTTTAATAATGAGCGTGATACGAGAATGCGGTAAAGTAAAAGTTTTATGGCACTTTTTTAACTTATTTATACTTATAATCTCAGCTCTTCTTGCGTTTTTCGGGGGGCAGGAAATGAAAATCATATGTCGCCAAACCCTTAGGGTACCATAAAGGGCTATAAAAATAAGTCTTTACAAAATTAATCTGGGCAAGGACGGTATCTTATTGTTTGTTAAAATTTCTGTTTTTCCTCTTTTAGAGCTTTTGTTATGGCACCTCAATAATCATAACGTACAACTTTTATTAAAGATAGAGCGCAAACAGTAAGATTGTATTGTTAAAGAAATAAGAATATAGACATCTACTAAAAATGTGCAATTATGTCTTAGAAAAAAGGCACTTTGAAACTTATTTTTTACCATATAATCTTAGATTAGTAAATAGTCCTCTACGGTACCAAACTAAAGCTAATTAAATAATTGGTATGCGAAAGCTTTAGAACTAAAGGAACTAAAATTTCTTGTTTATTTCGGACAATTATTTCCGGCGAAGAAAATATTTATTTTTTATCGGTTTGAATGTTCTTTTTTTATACGGAGTGAAAATGATTGCCAAGTATACGCCTTTTGTTGTCATTCTGTAGCAAAGGGGATTTAAAACATTATTTTTAAGTCTATGCTCTTATTTAAGATATCTTTTTATTCAAATAAAGGATCTAATCTGATTAATTTTTTGCAAAAAAATTTTGCCTAGGTTAGAAATTGATTTAACTTGTTGTTCGTATAATTTTTTGAAATTTTCTAGTTTTTTAAGGGGCATTTTTTAAAGCTAGATGTACACCTTCTGGAAGTAATTAAATTAAAATTTTTATTAATTTTCTTATCGAACTTACATTCTATTTTTTGTAGTAGTCAAATCAGTCAAATTATGTGTAAAAAAATAATCCTATATTGAAAACTAGAACTAATTTGAAATTACTAGACAGTTTTACCCCTAACCAAAACTCTTTATTTTTAGTTTTGCTAACGTTGGAAGTTGGTTATTTGTTTCTTGTTCGAAGGTAAATTTAATTGATGGAAAACAGTTATTCAGCTATTCTACAAAATTCTTAATGCAATGGCTTTTATCGAAGACGGCAAACACATCATCAACATATCTTAACCAGACCCGTGGAAAGTATTGGAATGTATTTTTTGCATTTAACTCAAAACCGATCATAAAGAGCTCTGCTAGGAAGGGAGAGAAGCAATTACCCATGTCTGTACCTTCCAGTTGTTCATAGTATGAGTTGTTATATTCACAAATATTTTATGACATACAAAGTTTTGTTAATTTAATTATTTCTTGGATATTATCGAAATCATTACTTTTCAGAAGTGCAATCAGATATTCCAAAGATTCTGGTATAGGAATGCTTGGAAACAAAGAAGATAAATCGAAAGAAACAAGAATTTAATTTTTACTTAGAATTAAATTATTGACTTTTGAAACAAACTGTTGGCTGTTTTTAACTAAAGAACATTCATAAGGTAATTTTAATCTTTCAAACTGCTTTACTAAAAATCTTGAAATATTGTAAGTTGGAGATACTATAGTGGAGACAATTGATCTCATTTTATTGCCAGGCTTATGGATTTTTTGTAAACAATATAATTTTGGAATTGTTGGGTTCGAAATTTGTAACTTGAATTTTTTTTGAGCGTTAATCTTCTTCCTAAGATGCTCAGATCATTAGCGAATTACGTGTCCACAGTAAAAATAAAGAGTTTTGGTTAGTGGTAAAACTGTCTCATAATTTGAGCGTCACACCAAAGGTCCCAAACATAGGACTATTTGAACTGATTTGGTTCAGGTATATTTCTTCACTACATTTCCACAGAACTTTTTAGAGCTTTATTTGGAACAGAAAAAGCATTTTTTCATAACAGTCTGGGCCTAAAATTTTGTGAGCCAAAACCAGTTTTGTCTTCTCCTCCCAAAATTTACATCTTACCCTATTTACAGTTTTTGAAATACATTAAATATTCGAGATTAAAATTTTAAATATTTGAGATTAAAGAAATTATCTTTCCATATAACTTTCAATCTATTTCCGATTTTTTATAATTCTTTTAACATATTCTAGAGTCACTCTAAATATCAATTCTATCTAAGATTTATAAATGGCTTAATTTGAACTAATTTGGTTTATAGGCATTTTTTTTCAGATTTCCTATTCTTTAAACTGCACTTAAAATGTATTGAGGTATTTATGTTAAGATGTTTAAGAAAAACCCGTTTTGAGGAATAATATCATATACGAACCATTTTTTGTGGGACTAATACTTTTTGAGCTAAAAGCAGTTTTGTCCACCAGAACCTCCACATCCCAGAAATTTGTAATTATTTTGTTACACTTAAATGGTTGATGGATTTAGCCCAAAAAAAAAGACGTGAATAAATTTGTGATTACTTTGTAACAAAATTTAGGAACACACTCCTACACTTACTCCAGGAATACACTTTTATGTCAGGAACACACAGGAATCTTATATGCCTCGCGTTGAGTGTTTTTTAATTGCTTTCAAGGTAAACAACTGATTAAAATGTCACGAAACGCGTTCTCTTTTAAAGACCCATGGAAAGATTTAGAAATGCTCAGAATTTTGTACATTGCTTTTGTCCATGGAGACCAATAATTTCAAGAGAACACTGAGAGTCGGAAAACAAGCAAGTATACAAATTCTAGGAAATATAAAATTCAGGGATTACCAAGAATATCATCTAAATAACATAAATTGAGGCCCAAATGGAGACTAAATAAACTTAACTAATCAACTTAAAGTACAAAATACGAGCAAAACAGTATAAAAATTACGACAATAATTAACGTATTTACATTTTCATAACACTGCATCAAGTTTGACCTTCCCGATCCATCAATGATCAACAAATCTACCTGAGTTATGATAAGGCGCTAGCCGGACAATTTTCTTCTTTGTCGTCGGTCGCCCCTCGTCCTTCATGGAATATATAACCAGACTCTGTCCCCAGGATTAAAACCGGTAGAATTCGCCTTTATTGTATAACGTAATTTCATTCTGTTACTTTCTCGATGAAGTTTATCCCATGCCTTTTCATGGACCATTTGCAAACGCTGTTGCAGATGCTCGACGTATTCCTCAAGGGTTTCAGCCTTGTCGGGTCTCCCAGTAATAATGTCCAAAAGTAAACGAAATTCAGAGATAAGACAACTTTTGCCGGGCTTTTTTCCAGTAGACTTGTAGGTAGAAGAACGATATCCCAATAGTAATTGTTGTATACATGTATCCCAGTTGGTGGGCTTAGAGTTTACCACAATTATCAAATAGTTTTCAAATGTGCGATTAAATCTTTCAATAAGTCCATCAGACTGAGAATGTAGGGGCATTGGAATTCCAGCAACGGGCAAGCATTATTACAAAGACCCAGGAAGCTTCTTAACTATACTATTTGTCAGTGGGTCGTAAGCAATTTTCCATTGGTTAGACTCATCTGGATCAGTCTTGACCCAATTTTTTGATATCACCTGGTCAAAGTATCGAACTTCTTTTTGAAATAAGTAACATTTCTTAGGACTTAATTTCAGGTTAATCTCTCGCAGCTTAACAAATACGTCTTGTATATTCTTTAGATGATCTTCAAATACTTTTTCCAATATGATGACGTCATCTAGATAAACTGTATAAGTAACAAGTATGATTTTGTCGTTCCACGTAACACAGTTTTCATAAGTCTTTCAAAGGTGGCGAGAGCATTACAGAGTCTAAAGGGCATGACTGTAAACGGCCAAAGTTCGGTTCTAGTTGAAAATGCGGTCTTCCTCTTATCTTCTGGATGCATTTTTGTCTACCAGTTTGCACTCTTCAGATTTAAGGTTGAAAACTTCTGTGAACCTGACAGAGTATCCAGGCTGTCGTTAATTCTTGGCAGGCGATAACTGTCCTTCTTGGTAATAATAACATTGAGAAAATTTTAACTTCTTTAGCTATCGGAATCCTTCGAGCTGCTTGTTTTATCGAAACATTGTCTCCTTTTTTAATTCGATGCTGCACCAAATCAGTTTATCCCAGATTATTATCGTTAGAACACATCTTGATTTTTTTCAAGAAGACCTCGTAAATTACTACACTGGTTCATGGTTAAATTGGCAGAAGATATTTCAAAAAGGTTTTGTAAACATACAGGAAAAGCTTTGCTTGAATGACGAATTCTTTTAGCATTTTTCATAACTGCTGCTTCTTCAGTGCACTCCAATGTTCTCTTCTTGTTTTAGCTGTTGAACATCTACTAACAAGTTTACCATTCGAACAAAAACAGTAGATTCTCTCTGAGTGGATAACGTCTTTGCTGGAACAAGTCCTTGACCGTATACTTTATCCATGGGCTCCATCAAAACAGTTTCTCTAGTTGTGGCATTAACCACCCTCTCTAAGTTAGCTGGTATCGAAATATTCTTGGATAACTTAACGACTCGGGCATTTCTAAATTCTTCATGTAGATAGTGCATCAGAATTCTTTTAGTTTTCGTCATCATATATATAGGTCAATTTTAAACAGCTTACTAATAGTTGCTGGTAGGATCTTTTGAACCCCGTCAATAAAACAATTTGTAAATACCTGCTCTCGGAACTCCGTTGGGGCGGAAAGATAAGCCAGATTTACTAATCAAGCAACATTGGCCTCAAACTAATGTAGACCGTCCTCGGGTTGTTATTTCCTACATTTCAATTGCGCCTAGTACCCTTATTGTAGATGGGCTTCACCGTATCTCATCTCTAAACTATGCCCCAACACGTTGCAATTTAGCTGATCTTCCGATGGCACCATTCTTAATATTTCTGTAGCTTCTCCTTGCTACTATTGCTATTTTTTTTCGTTTTCCCAGGAGTTTTCTTCTGGCCGCAGCCTCGATTAAAGTAGGTACTCCATTCTTTTTGCCGTCAAATTTTGGTGGCTTCACTTTTGTAATTTGCAGTCTAAGATGGGTATGAATAAGGGCACGTTTTATTTTATTTTTAGTTCTCGTATTTTTTATGTATTTTTCCAACTTCTTCTTAACTCTCTGCTTGCTCCGTCTCAAGATCTACTCGAAATAGTAAATCTCGTTCTTTTTGTTTTCGGCTCCGATGCTATTCTCTATTTTCTTATCACGTTCTTTTAAATCCTTCTAAATCCTTTCAAGGTCTTCATCAAGTTTGCTTGTTTTCTATCTTTTAATTTTCTTTTTTCAGATCGTCTTTCAAAGTTTTGATCAGATCTTGATGTTTCTTGTCCTTCTCATTGTTTCCTATATCTTTATATCCTTTTGTTCTTTTCTCTGCTCATTAAACTTTCTTTAATAGCAGCTCCATTAATTTCTCAGTCTCCATCTTGGCCTAACTTCTTTTTAAAGGCATTTGCTAAATTGAGCTCTCATATATCCTTTACTTCTGACACCAATTGCAACGAAATTCAGGAACACACTCCTACACATACTCCAGGAATACACCTTTATTGACCTTGTCAAAAACTCTAACCTGATTTTCGTTGACAATCGCTTAATTGTTTCCAAGGTACAACAAAAATTATTGAAACTGATTAAAATGTCAACATACGCGATCCCTTTAAAAAATCCTTGGAATGATTCAGTAATATTTAGAATTTTGTACATACCAAATACAGAGATTGACAAGAATATAATCTAAATAACTTAAATTGAAGTCCTCAAACAAAATGAACAACTTAAAAACTAGACATTCTAAGTGAAAATAAATAAATAACTAAATGTATGTACGATGTTTGGACCTCTGTGAAGTTATCTCAGATAAATGTTGACTATTACGTTTACTGATAAAAAAAAACAGTAATAAATAATAATTCATTTAAGAAATATGCGATTTTCATGCATTAATGTATACCTTATCAGAGCTCTAAATGCTCAAAAAGCTTTAAGCTTCTTAACATTTGGGAATAGATCATCCAGCTCGACGGACTATTATAATAACTTATTTTTATAAAATGCCTCTGTTGCATAAGCTCTTAGAATATGACCTATTTTTAAAAGCCATTCTGAAAATGATCATAATATACAGGGTGTTTCGGGAGGAAAGGGAAATATTTTGGGAGCATGTTCAGAAGGCCAAAATAAGATAAATTAACCCATATGTTTTAATCCGATTCTCAATCATTTCCGAAATAATCGGTCCTGAAGTTTTTTTGTAAGATTTTTTATTTTAAAAGCAGCACAAACAAATACTAGCAAAAAACAAAATTCCACTAATTTAAAATGTTTTCGAAAATACGCCCACCAACTTCAAGACAAGCTGCCGCACGTTTGTTAAGCGCTCGTGTTGCATGTTTAATTGCTTGAGGATCGTTTTTAATAATATTTCAAGCATTCAAAATTTGATTGTAGAGTGCTTTCACGGTTTCTACTGGTGTTTCGTACACTAGAGCTTTCATCCAGAGGCAATAAGTGATTTAAGTCTGGTGACCTCTGCGGCCCAACTTGAGGTCCTCCTCTGCGAATCCAACGATCAGGAAAACGATTGTTTAATAAATTACGCACTCGGCGACTAAAATGAGATGGGGCTCCATCGTGTTGAAAATACATTCGGTGTCGAACAATTAGCGGAACATCATCCAACATGTGTATTAAATGGTCTTCCAAAAAGCGTAAATATCTTTTCCCATTAAGACGCTCATCTAATACAAAAGGAACAAACAACTGGTCGTTTAGCATTCCACACGACACGTTACCACTGAATCGATGTCAAAAGTTTTGTTCAAACGTGTCATGAGAATTTTCATCTGACCACCGATGTTCATTGTGTCGATTATTAATTCCATTACGGGTGAAATGAGCTTAATCGCTAAATAAAATGTATTTATGTATGCCCTCGAGGTAATTCTGCAGTTTAGTGGCTTTTGTTAAAACTAACGAAAAATGGTCGGGTTTTTTGCAAAATGGGTGGATTTGGATATAGATTTTTCATTAAGAGTGGCGGAAAGCCATATACCCATATGGTATATCTATGGATGGGATGGGTTGGGTTGGGTTGGGTTGGCTATATCTATGGCCTGTGCTCAGCGCCTTATGTTCCCCTCGCGGTGATAGAGAAACGGAACAAACGTCGTTTGCGTCTGTCATTGAATTTATGCAAAAAAAGCAGCAAAAATATTAAATAAATCAGTTTACCTTCATTTGTGAGTACTTCACATTGTTTATAAAGAAACTATTTGCAAAATACACCTTCCGCCACTTTAATAATTTTTTTCAGGTAAAATTAAGCCATTAAAAAAAAACGATGAAAATACGCTAAATTTGACGAAAGCCGCTAAACTGCAGAATCATATTATTTTTAATTCGGACCAAAATCTAAAAATTACCAATATACAAATACATTATAAGTATCTTTGCGGTATTTTTGTTGCACGAAAATAACGGACTTAGTTACAAGAAAAAGTAAAAACAATGTTCGTTAAATTATATTATTTTATTTTATGCATAATACCTAACATTTCACGTGACTAAAAATATACAGAGTGAATTCTCCACTTTAGAGAAAGCACTCATGAGTCAGCCAGACTGGAGACAAGGCTTTAGCTGCAGAGTGACAAAATGCAGTTGACAACAGAACTGGCAACACCACACCTAACCTCAACTCAGTTGTCACCTATTTGTTGACAAAACTAATGGAATACAAGGTTATTCTAACGATTAATCGCGTTCTATAGTGAGTGATTTAGTGCGTGATAACACCCTCTTCATGATAAAATTTGGATTTCCGCCACTCTTAGTGAAAAATATATATCGAAATCTACCCATTTTGCAAAAAACCCGACCATTTTTTGTTAGTTTTGACAAAAGCCGCTAAACTGCAGAATTACCTGCCTGGATTTTGTTGGATTCATTCGCAAAATTGAACCCTTAAGCCATAATCACCCTCTTTAAGATGTGGAACTGGTTGAAGATGGAAAGGTTTAAAACCGTTTTTCCTAAGTGTCTTCCAAACGTCCACATATGATGCTGATCCAACTCCAAGTCCTCTCGTAATCCGCCTCGTAGTAACACCCGGGGTTTTTTCAGCTATATCCAGAACATTTTCTTCAATTTCCACATTTAGTCCCGCCTCTCGTTCAGAATTAATTCTTACGCTTGGAAACATTCCTGTTTCATTTGCATTTGCCAGCATTTGCCAAAATTGTCTGAAAAACTTTTCGATTAGGAGTTTTTCGATTTGGAAAACTACGTCGGTATTCATCAACAGCACGTAATGCGCTACCATTACAGAAACCATACACGAATAACATCAGCATAATATGTCAGCATACTCCCTATTAGTGCTAGCGGTACAAGAACAAAAACTGCACTTTGTGATACAAGCAAGCCACTTTGTACAGGTGTAATATGAACCTAATAGATTGATTTGATCCGTAGGTCTTAAGTTTTCATCCCTTAGGATTTTGGTTTGGGGGTGGAGGGGGTATATTTTAAAAGTAAAATATTGAAATGCCTAAATACATCTAGAAAGGCGTGTTTAAAATGGTTATCGCTTTATTTGTACCTTCGTAAGGCAATGCTAATGTCTGAATACACAAACATTCACCGGCAGACGAATTACAGCACTATTTTACAAAATGGCGGCGAAAAAAGTAACATTTATCAACATCTCCAAATATTAATGTGTTTGGTATCATTTCATAGGTTTTTGAGGTCGCTAAATACGTTTTTGAGCATAAAAATGCGATTAAATATGCCTTTGAGCTATATAGCAACTAGTATGGAAATTTTTGTGGCAGTAAATACAATTATTATATTTTTGGCAACCATTAAAACTATGGTTGCACGAAAAACAGACGGTATATTTCAAAAAAATAATATTAAGGTAATAATTATAATAAGTATTAAGTATACATTCATTTTTATAACATAATTTTTCATATACGACATGTTTTTTTTTAATTAAAATCGAAAGGTCGACATCTTGGTTGGGATCGGTTTCTGCCTCAGGACTGTTAAACCTACGAGTAAAAGAATAATAATTATAAATAATATGAAAAAACTATCAAAAGGGCTTAGAAACCTCTGGTTTTGGCATTGTCCTTTGCACTTCTTACATGCGAAAGTGCAGGGCAGCTGGTATTGACGGCAGCTGCACCGTTGACTTTCACATCCTTTAGTGCAACCACAATTGTCAAGGGCCCTACACACACTTCAAACCTCTGGAAGAAGTGTCCAAAATGGTTTAAATTGTCCGTTATCTTTGGTCCAACCCCACAGTGTTGGTGAAGAAGGACAGTCTGGTTTAACCTTAATAGACCTGCCCCAGATGTGACCTGCCTGGTAGGCAGATCGTTTGATGTGTTGAATAAGTGCACCATGTGTTGGAGGGATGGCATTTAAGTGCTTATGCTCGGTTGCAAATAAATGCTTTCTAGCTTGATCCACACCTGTACATGTTCCATCTCGCATACCGTACAATATTACTGTATATTTTTCCAAAGCTTCCACAAGCTCTTCATCTGGTTCATTGTCCAAAGGCCAGGCCAGTCTTTTAAATGCGTTCGTAGTTGAATCGTCTTGCCACGCAGCCCAGGCTGAACGCTTTCCCTTGGTTGCAAAATAAGACACCATACAACCATTTTTTAAAAAAGATGCAAGGATTCCACTACCCTCGTCTAAATTCTTAACGTCAAGTCCGCATGGAAGTTTATACTCCTAGCACTTTAGTTTTCCCAGATTCGACCAAACTTCTTCTTGCCACTACCGGATTATTCAATGGACAAGTTAAAACACCACCACCGATCTGGCATATGCAACATAAAGTCCAATTAAAGCGAGAAGCAGAAACAACATCAAGGGGAACAAAGCCCGCCACCACTAACTTTCCATCCGCCATAACCTAAAACATGCATGTCTTATAAATAAAAAATAAATACAGTGCTTTTTCAAAACTAACCACCTCAAATATTTAAATAAAAATACACAAAAACAAAAAAGTCGTGGATGAGTTTTAAATCCGGTTTTATTGTTGTATGTTAGATTTATAGGTGTCACTTGTGTAATACATTGTCTTGTGTTTTATGTCTGTTTATTAGTTATTATTACATAATTGTTTTAATAAAACTATAAATCCCATTTTTACGTAAATCGTAAAAAAACACACCACTTACCTTGTATAGATAAACAGATCTATCGTTACTTCTAAATCTTAATTAATATGTAGAAAATAACACATAATAAGTATAAGTTTAACAAACTAAACTAAAAACAGTCCGCATATAATACTAAAACAAACAAAACTGAGCAACGATCTCATTTGCGCCGCAGAATGTTGTACTATGCGAGCGGCAACCTGCAAATCGAAGTGACGGAAAGTTGCGCCCATAGATAGGTACTCTAAAGGGCTCCATACACCTCGTTTTTTTCATAGATTTTACTACATACTTAGGTCGTATATAATCGTATTTTTACCATTAAAAACGTATTCAGCGACCTCAAAAACCTATGAAATGATACCAAACACAACATTTGGAGATGTTGATAAATGTTACTTTTTTCGCCGCCATTTTGAAAAATGGCGCTGTAATTCGTCTGCCGGTGAATGTTTGTGTATTCAAACATTAGCATTGCCTTACGAAGGTACAAATAAAGCGATAACCATTTTAAACACGCCTTTCTAGATGCATTTACGCATTTCAATATTTTACTTTTAAAATATACCCCCTCCACCACCAAACCAAAATCCTAAGGGATGAAAACTTAAGAACTACGGGTCAAATCAATCTATTAGGTTCATATTACACCTGTGTAAAGTGGCTAGCTTGTATCACAAAGTGCGCTTTTTTCTTATTATTTGACTTGTACCGCTAGCACTATATGGGTGAATGTGTGAAAACTTCAGAAACGCCCAGAATCAATCTAACTGACAACCGTGCTTGTCAAAACTACCAGCCAATTAAAATAGGTATTAATAAACAATGATGAAATACCTGCAACGTGAGTTAGAAATACAGAGAACTTAATTATTACAAAAATTTACAAAAATAATTTTAGAGCCAGTTATTTCAGAAACGGTTAAGAATGGGACTAATTTATCTTATTTTGACTTTCTGAATATGTTCCCAAAATATTTTTCTTTCCTCCCGAAACACCCTGATGATTATGATGTAGATGCAAATGCATGTTTAAGATGAAAGATAGAGATAAGATTGGGCTTATTAATATATTTCAGTTTAAATCTTGCTATAAATTTCGAGATAAGTAAACCACGTAATGAAATAGCTAAAAGCTATGTATGTACTAAAGAAAGTTAAATTTTATTTAAATGTTGATTGAACTTTGTAAGTAGTATTTTGTTATATTTTCTCAATTTAGGTGGCAAAATGCATTTAAGGGCGGGCGAGTATGAAAACGCTTACACGGACTTTTTCGAGGCATTTAAAAATTACGACGAGTCGGGTAACCCCCGCAGGATTAATTGTTTAAAGTACCTAATACTAAATAGTATGCTGATGAAGAGCGCAATCAATCCTTTCGACTCTCAAGAGGCGAAACCTTACGCTAATGACCCAGAGGTAAAAGCCCTTACCCTATTGATAAATACCTTCCAGAATAACGATATGGAGGGATTTGTTGTTATATTTGAAAAACATAAGGTATGGTACGCCTTTTAACAGAATAAATCTAATTTGGCTTAAACGAGTTTTTTTAGGAATCCTTAATGAGGGACCCTTTTATTCGTGAACACTTAGAGGAGCTGTTAAAATACGTGCGAGGCAACGCGATGCTCGGATTGATAAAGCCCTACCGAAATATCCGGATTTCTTTCATTAGCGAGCAACTCGGCATGAACGAGGAGGACGTTGAAAATCTCCTGGTTTTATATATTTTGGACGGCCATATTAATGGAAGGATCGATCAAGTTAATAAAATATTAAGGAAACGCGAACAGTGTGAAAATATAGAACAATATGTTGCTCTAGAGAAGTGGGCGAATAGTTTAGCGACTGTCAGTACTACATTTTTTACTTAAAAAGTTTTCCCATTTTTGTATTTTGCAGCATTTTTTTTCCATTTGCTTTGATAAAAAATATCTTGGATTATATTTATGTTATTTCCTTTCACAAGATTTGAATCCCTGCATTTATTTGATTTTTAAATATTTTCAATAAATTTTTAGTAAATAAACCTTTGTTAATTCGGTAATGAACTCCTTCAACAGTTTTTTTTATTGTAAATATTTCAGGAATATTATACAGGCCGATGGAGAAAGCAAAAAAGTTCATTATTTTTTAATTTAATTTGGTATTTTAGTGACCCAGTTAACTATTTTTCGTTTTTAATTTAGGTAGCTCAAGGGGCCATATAAAACTCCAAGCCTTAAAAATTTTTCCTTTATGCCAACGTTTTAGCCTACATAGGATGTCTCTTAAAAAATGGTAAATAGTTTAATAGTAGATTTCTTTAAAAAAAGAGGATAAGTATAATTTTCCTAATCCGAAAGTCAAAAACAACTAAGATACAGGGCAATAAACTTACATATGATAATATATTTTTTTATATAGCAAATCAAAATTTGCCTTGTTTTAAATTAATGTAATAGAGAGCGCCACCAGCAATTATTTGATTCTTTTTAATGTCCGTAACTTTTTTAGGCTTTGCATAATTTTATTCTTTAAAATATGCATTGTGCAAACGGTTTTGCGTAAAAAAGATATACTTTAAAAATCTTGCTACGATTAACCATTTTCGAAATATTTATAGTTAAAGTTTTCAAAGCACTTAAAAAAAAAGACACTCGTATAATACCGGGTGTCCATTTATAAACTGACACATTTTAACTGCTTATAAGTCGAGAACGAAAAATGACAACAATGTGCGGTTTTCACAGAACTTCATCAATATTTTTAAAGTTTTTTTTGACAGTGTTGCCAAGTTTCAAAATTTACCTGAAATAGGAGGAATAAAATTGATGATTTTCAAAGGCCAATTTCTCAAAAATTTTAAATGTATCACCCTGTACTTTTTAATTTCAGATGAAAGCCTGTTAAATCCCCTTTCCGAAAATGTATAAATTGTCTTAAATTCATTATTTTTTTTACAGAGCCAATTTTAGTAAATGACACCTTTTTGAAAATTTTCCTAGAATACATATTTGGTGATTGATGAACATTTTCTGGTAATTGCCTATGTATCGCTTTAGTATGATCATAATTAAATAATTTGCGCTATTGCCATGTCTATAAAAAGTATTTATTCTATGTATTGAATTACAACTATTTACAACAATTTTAACTACAAACAATTGAAAAAAATTAATTTTAATTTATAACTAATAAATTAGCTGCTGAATATGACCCCCATTTTGCTCGGAACACAAATGTAGGTGGAGAAATAAGTTGCCGAAGGCGTTTTGTAGCATTCGCGGGGTAATTTGGTTGAAAACGTTTACTACGTTGTTGCACAGATCATCCAAATTTCTTGGGGTTGGATTGTAGCAACGGTCTTTTACATATCCCCATATACAAAAATCTGGAATGGTTAGATCGGGAGAATAAGGTGCCCACTCGATTGGACCTGCTCGCCCTATCCATCTGTTTCCAAAAGTAAGTAGTTTTCTTTTAACTGTTCCCTCCTGGGAAAATTGGCATACCCAATGAAGTATAGAATTGCGTAAAGGTGGAGCCCTTTCAAAAATCAGCATAAATCTTCTCGTCTGCGTAACTGACTTGCATTCACTAAATAATAACACGCAACGTGCCTTTTCCCGGGTGGTAAACATTTAAACCTTTCAAAATCTTTAAAAAATGCAAAAATACATATAGAAATCAAATTATTGAGACTGCCCAACGAATGACGTTAAAAAGATTTGACAGTAGTTGAAGCCCACAAAACAAATTGTGCAACTCACAGCCTGCTTGACAAGCTACAATTGTTATTGTTGTCACTTGATACCGAGAATATTATTTAATAGGTGCTTATTGTAGGAAAATTTTCAAAAAGGTGTCATTTACTAAAATTGGCTCTGTAAAAAAAATTATGAATTTAAGACAATTTATACATTTTCGGCAAGGGGATTTAACAGGCTTTCATGTAAAATTAAAAAGTACAGGGTGTTACATTTAAAATTTTTGAGAAATCGGCCTTTGAAAATCATCAATTTTTTTCCTCCTATTTCAGGTAAAATTTGAAACTTGGCAACACTGTCAAAAAAAACTTATAAAAATATTGATGAAGTTTTGTGAAAACCGCACATTGTTGTCATTTTTCGTTCTCGACTTATAAGCAGTTAAAATGTGTCAGTTTATAAATGGACACCCTGTATTTAAATTGCTTTAATAAACTTTGAATGAATGATAAAATACAAAAGAGAAATTGAAAATAAAAATTATGAATATATGCCAGTAAATGATCGATATGACCTTCATTTCTCTCAATACATTCTAAAATTCTTTTACTGAAAGATCACCGAATCTTAATAATAATTAAAAAAGAATTGCTCATTTCGAAACGAGTCGGCTCAAAATCGGTTAAGATTTTTGCCATTAATTTAGTCAATCCTTAATGCAAAAATCTAATGGGTTAAAGTCTGGACTTCGTGCAGTCCAAAGTGTTCGACTTTCACGTTATACGCAATAATTAATCATAAATAACAATAAGAACGCAATAAAAGATAACAGATAAAGATACTAGATATGTGAGTTTACATTTTTATAATCAATCATCAAAGTAACTGTAAAG